>NW_027175617.1:0-88175 GCF_028021215.1 Eschrichtius robustus
GTGAATGATCAATGAAACACAGTAATATCCACACCATGGAATATTATTCAGCCATAAAAAGAAATCAAGTACTGATACATACTACAACATAGATGAACCTTGAAAACATGCTAAGTAATTGTATGATTCCACTTGTATGCAATGTCCAGACTAGGCAAATCTGTAGAGACAAAGTATATTAGTGGCTGCCTAGGGTTTGGAGAAGTGGGGGAGTGAGTGACTTATAGTAGATTATTTTGGGGGGGGGGATGAAAGTTTTACTATTGATTGTGGTGGTAGATGCATAACACATTAAATTGTACACTTTAAATAATATGGAAGTAAATTATATCTCAATGAAACTATTATTTAAAATTATGATTTTACAGAAATTCAGTCCTTAACTCTATTATCTATCTATCTGTCTATCTATCATCTATTTATCTATCTATCTATCTATCTATCTATCTATCTATCTATCCATCTATCTATCTATCCATCTATCTATCTGTTTATCTATCTCTCCGTCTGTCTATCTATCTATCTGTCTGTCTGTCTATCTGTATCTGTGTATCTATCTCTCTCTCTATCTATCTCTCTGTCTATATCTATCTATCTCTCTATCTCTCTCTCTCTCTTCTCTATCTATCTGCCTATCTCTCTCTCTCTCTCTGTCTCTCTGTCTATCTCCCTATCTGTCTATCTCTACCTATCTATCTATCCCTCTGTTTATCTACCTCTATCTATGTATCTATCTGTCTGTCTGTCTATCTATGTATCTATCTCTATCACTCTATCTATCATCTATCTATCTATCATCTCTCTATCTATGTATCTATCTATCTGTGTATCTATCTATATCTACCTGTCTACCCATCTATCCTTATGTATAGAACAGTAACAATGGCTTATAAGTCACTTCCCTACATTATTTTATCCTTCCAAAACTCTTGAGAGGTCAATAGGCCATAGGAAAAGCACTGAGTTCACTGAAACACTTGAAGGTTGAATTAACTGTTTGTGATCACTCAATCAGTAAATGGTGATGCAGGGAATTCCACACACATCTTCTCTGTCCTCCCTTCCTCCTTCCCTCCCTCCTACTTGCTGACTCTATTCCAGCCACATTATTTACTAATTCTTCCCTGAGGACACTGGCCTCCTTCCTCTGGGCCTTGCAGAGGTTATTCCCATGATCTGGAATGCTTTTCCCTCAGATGTCTGACTCATCTGCCTCCCTCTAGACTGTTCAAATTCCACCTTCCCAGTAAGACTTATCCTGTCTACCGTTTAAGTTGAAAGCCTTGCTCCTCTCTGCCCACAGTCTCACCTCACCATATACTGCTTAATCTCCATAACATTTATTCCTGGCGAACCTACCAGATAATGTACATGGGTTTCTGTTCTCCCCTGCAACTGGAAGATAGGCTGCACAGACTCAGGAATCTTGCCATTATTAAACCTAGTGGAGGCCCAGCAGAGCTCTAGGGTCAGCCAGAACTGGGCACAATTATAACTCTCGTGATTTGATATTTTAGTGGGTTAGCTCAGAGCCAAGCCAGTTATTAAAGAGGATCTTTTCTGCTATTTTAAGCAGCATGGTACGTTTGAGGTCAACTTACATTTTCAATAATTGCAGAGCAGGTATGAACTCTTCCTTTGTTTCTCCAGACACATGAACCTGGATGCCAAATCCATCCTCTCTGGGTGTAGTGGGAATGTATGAAGATGACTGGCCTAAGTCTCAATTGAATAAAAAGATGCCCCCAAAGACATTTCAACATTTTCGAAAAGTTCAATCATAAAGTGTGGTTCCTTATCACACATCAGGGATTATCTAGCCTCCAGTGTGGTTTTTGTTTTTTGCAGTAAAAATGTGTCATTTTATATTTTACATTTGCATTATGAAAATAGGTCTGTACACGAAGTAATACATATTTAATGAATATGAATCATGTAAATTTGGTCATGGTATTTAAAGTTGGCTTTGGCTTTGAAGTATTTTTAAATTCATAGAAAATATTGAACTTCTAATAAAATAAATAAAACATTTTAATAATTGATATTAATAATCAACTTCAAAATGTCTTTGTCTGCATTTTCTGTTCAATTGTAAAAGAGAAGTCACTTTCAGTAGTGTTCCAAAGTGAGTGATTGCAGCTTCTATGATGTGAAAAAAGATCCGATTGCCATTAGCTGTTCTTAAGTGCTGAACATAGCTGAGAGAAATTGTAAGAAGACACTCTCTGTCACTGGCAGGAAATCCATCTCCGTCCTTTGCGGGGGCAGTCCCGAGCTCATGTTTTAACGGACGCGAATGCAAACCGTGGTTCTCACGTGACTTTCTGAAGAGCCCCCGCAGCAGGCCCAGGTACCTTGAGTGGACTAAGTCTCACTTTATGGCAATGGCATCAGATGGTGGCTACAGAAGGTTGCCGACGTCCCTGTGTGCTCTGACAGGCTCTGCAGACCGGGGGACGAAAGGACCAAGGAACTCTGACCGCCCTCGGGAATCCCAAGTGACTGGAGGGACACCGCGTCAGGGCCCCAGGCAGTGTCGCCCACTGTTCCGGAGGCGGGCGGAGGCTCCGCAGCCTCATTTCGTCCCGTCCCTTCCAGTATCTAAAATTGTTGTCAAGATGCTGGGTTAACTCAGGCAGGTCTACAAAGGCGTCCCAAGCAGCAAACATGTCTGTGATGAAATAGCCAATGAAAGAGATTTGGGATTTGGGGATGCTGCAGGTATTTCTGTCAAAAACTGCCATCACCACAGGCAAGTCCTGTCGCTTCTCTTCATCAGTCTGAGAAAAACATTCGTCTGAGATACGTGCGGCCCACTCAATGCACTGCTCCAGGGGTCGGCAGGGATTGGACACATCAGCACACTTAATGAGTCAGGGTGAGTCACCCCAAGTCTCCCTCCTCTGGACCTTAGTTCCTCCTGATTGTCACTCGTTACACTGAAAACAGATTTCAGGAGTCAGCACGTGCAGCCATCATAATGTGTGCCTAATTCCACATCCCAGTCACTGGGACACAAAATTTTGGTGTCTTAAGTCTGGCTCCCACATCACCACTCACATATGTCAGTTCTTCCTCTACAGCTGAGTCAGTGAGTAAAGACACACAAACAGAAGTAGATTAATACGAACAAGGTTTTATTGACATATACATATGTACATAAAGCTGGGAAAGAGAAAGGCCCATTGAGGCAAATGCATAGGGGGAGAGGAAGCATCTGAAAACAGCAGTGGGCATCCTGCCAGTTCCAAGTCTAGGGAAAACTTGGGTCCGCCAAGTTAACAGTCAAGCCAGGGATGGCACAGTGGATGATACAGCCAGCTCTCTTCCATTCTCCTAACTGGAGCTTCTCAAGTCTGGTGTAGTTCTGAAGTGGGCTCATATGCTCCTCACCCTCCAGCACACACACAGACACACACAGACACACACACAGACACACACACACACATTTGCACACCCCTGAGGTGTGGTCCTCCGGCTTGCTGTAAGAAGAGAGGAGGTTAAGTTTCACTTCAAGGGGCTGAGCCACTTTCCAGTGAGGCAAGGTCCATTCATGGTGACACACAGTTTGCAGAATAAGATCTGCTCTTCATTTGTTGAGTTTCTTCATAGAAGAAAGGAATTCGCTGGTGGCTCCTATGAAGCCCTGGGCAGGTTATGCGGCTGCCAGACTCCTGTGAGCACAGGCACAGCTGCCCTGACCAGGGGCCTGCAAACACAATGCTGGCTCGTCTAAGTCAGAGGGGTGTCCTGACTCGGGGACCCCAGTGTTCTTCCTGAGAGTGGAGGTTCCTCTCTAAATACGGATGCTGCTATCCCCCATGGCACCACCTGGGTTTTGACCAGGGGGGGCCTCAGGTGCTTTGTATGAATGTGGCACCAGAAGTGTATCCAGTCACAACAGGTGTGGTGCTGTCCCCCATGCCCCCCCTCCCCGTTCTCTGCACAGATGGGTTCCAAGTCTGATGGCAGTTATTGACACAGGGCCTCCCAGCACCGGTGAGATGTTGTGCCCTCCGTCCGCACCACCTGTGTGTTGGCCAGGTGGGTCCCAGTTGTAAGCGGGAATAGCAGGTCCTCCAATCATGGGCATGATGTTGTTCCCTCCCAGACGACCACCACCTAGATTGTGGGCAGGTGGGCCCCTTGTGCTTGGAAATAAGGTAGAACTAGAAGTGTGTTGAAACCCACGGGTGATAACCACACTTGCAACTGCAACAGATGTGGTGTGCTCTGTTAGAAGGTGGAAACTGACATGTCCCTTGACACAGATTTCTTCTCCTTGGTGATGGAACTTTTAAATGTAGATTTTCTACGTCCAGATGGGCCCTGTGTGCAGTGACGGAAAGTGGAAACTCTAGGGCCTCCCATCGTGGGGATGGTGTTGTCCCCTGCCATCAGCGTACCACCTGTATTCAGCCCAGGTGGGCCCCAGGTATTTGGATTTAAGGTGGAATCAGGTATGTTCCCAAATGCTGGGATGGTGCCTGCCCCTCCTACTGCAGCAGCCTTGCCGTGGTCAGGTAGATGGCAGGTTGTCTGGCCCGAAGTAGGAACAGAAGCGGTGCTGGGTGCCCCACTTAGTCCTGCCCCGAAGTTAAGTGGTCTGGATGCCTGTGAGTGAGTGAGGCCTGGGGCTGACACACCGACCCCAAGGCTCCCACCGGCCGTAGGGGCTGCAGGTCCCATGAACAGTGGGCCCGGTGTGGTGTCGGCAAAGAGCGAGCCACTGTCCCCAGTACTGGGCATCCTGGTGGCAAGTCCAAAGCCAGTAGCAATGGACACAGCCGTGGGGAGAATGCCTGGGTTGTCGCCAAAGGCCGGCTGCGTGTTGCTGGTGGTGGCGAATAGGGAAGCCGGCGAAGCTGCCGGCATGATGCTGACTCGCGGTGGCTAGGCTGCAGGGGCGACTAGGACTTTATCTTGTGCTGAGGCTGCTGGGTTTCCCAATAGAAAATTATCGTTAGGCCTCTGCCCATCGTTGGCCCCCAATGTGGCCTGAGACGGGAGACCTGGGTCCAAGGAAGCTTGAAGTGTTGGTCTATCTGTTGGCCGGCGTTGCAGGTAAATGAGTCGAGTCATGGGCTGAGGCATTGCTACCACTGGGTGGTGTGTTCCCAGAGCTAGGAACAGCCCTGTGAAATGTCTATTGGTTCGGCCTGGAGACAGGGGCAGACTGGAAAATGACAGCCTGGGAAGGAGGTGTGGTGTCCATAGGTACAGTGTCAGAGCTGCTGCCTGCTGAAGCATTGGTGACGGCCGAAGCCGTAACTGGGGGGCTGGGGAAAACAGGAGCCGAATGGAAAATGACAGCCTGGGAAGGAGGTGTGGTGTCCATAGGTACAGTGCCAGAGCTGCTGCCTGCTGAAGCATTGTTGACGGCCGAAGCCGTAACTGGGGGGCTGGGGAAAACAGGAGCCGAATGGAAAATGACCGCCTGGGAAGGAGGTGTGGTGTCCATAGGTACAGTATCAGAGCTGCTGCCTGCTGAAGCATTGTTGACGGCCGAAGCCGTAACTGGGGGGCTGGGGAAAACAGGAGCCGAATGGAAAATGACAACCTGGGAAGGAGGTGTGGTGTCCATAGGTACAGTGTCAGAGCAGCTGCCTGCTGAAGCATTGTTGACGGTCGAAGCCGTAACTGGGGGGCTGGGGAAAACAGGAGCCGAATGGAAAATGACAGCCTGGGAAGGAGGTGTGGTGTCCATAGGTACAGTGTCAGAGCTGCTGCCTGCTGAAGCATTGGTGACGGCCGAAGCCGTAACTGGGGGGCTGGGGAAAACAGGAGCCGAATGGAAAATGCCCGCCTGGGAAGGAGGTGTGGTGTCCATAGGTACAGTGTCAGAGGTGCTGCTTGCTGAAGCACCGATGCCGGCCGAAGTCGTAAATGGGGGGCTGGGGAAAACAGGACCTGAAGCCATAAATGGAGTTCTGGGGAAAACAGGAGCTGAAGCCGTACATGGGTGTCTGGGGAAAACAGGAGCTGAAGCCCTAAATGGGTGGCTGGAGAAAACAGGGGCACCAGGGAGAGAGGCCCTCTGCTGCCCATCGGAGGTCCGAAATATGGGCTGAGGTTTGGTTTGGGGGCCAAAGGGATGGTTAACAATTGGGGTGGCGCAGGGGACCATCGGCACAGGTTGGGTGATGGACACTGGTACCCCTGTAAGGTGCCTCTGCTCCACCCTGAAACCTGGGGGAGACCTAAAAATGACAGCTTGGGAAGGGGCAGCAGTGTCCATGTAGACACTAGGCTGCAAGGTCCCACTTCCAGATGCCGTGACCATGCTGGTGGAAGGGATTGCCACAGAAGTCCTGGGCTGCCCAGTTACAATAGGGGGATCGATGGTAGGGGCTGGAAGAGGGGTAGGTGAGTATAAAGGAGGGGTAGGATCTACACAGATGGGTGTTGGGGGTTCTTTTTCATGGGTCGGTGTCTGGACCTTCCTTACATTCTTGGGGATCTTTTTCCAGCGACACTGAATGTTCTTCTCCAAGGTGCCTGGGTGTTTGGCAGCAGCTAAGCACGGAAGCTTAGGAGAAGGGGGCAGCTCACCTCGATCCCACGTCAGTGCCTCGTTCCCCGACGGGGGCGACCTCAGCCCTGGCAGTGGCAGAAAAAGCGGCAGGGGAATCTTCCGCTTCCAGGGCCTACTGCTGGTAGATAGCAGGGAAGAGGAGCTTCTTGTTGGGATGCGTGAAGACTCTTCACGCTGCAGCTCCTTCCCAGACGTGAGTGAGCCTGGTGATTTGGGCCGGTGGTCTTCCCCCAGCACTTTTTTTGTTGGCCTCTGCAGCAGCAGGGAGCAGCATGCGGTTGGGGCAGAGGACAGCACGGCATGGGATGGGGCCTTCACCTCCCTTTTCTCACCTCCTTCCGGGGCTGTCATTTTCCATTCTGCCCCTGTTTTCCCCAGCCCCCGTCTCCTCAGTGGGAGGTGACTGGATGGTACCGGCTTCCTGACGTTGACTCCCTGCTCAGGGCAGAAGGCAGGCGCTGGAGCAGCAGGGTGGTCCCGGTCAGATGTGGCAACCTCCCAGGAGGGCAAAAGCAGCGGGTGACAGCCCACCGGGGCCCCACGGCGGGGCGGGCGGCGGGGCCGGTGGGGCCGGCGGCGGTGGCGGAGCCAGGTACGAAATTTACACAGTAAATTGCCCATGTAGGACCGGTTGTGCGCCAAGCGATCCGAGAACAGAGTGTGAAACTGGGAGAGCTTCTCCTTCGCTTCACCTCCTCTCAAGGTCTAGCACGCACTGGACACTGGATGGCTCAGCCTGGCGCTTGTGACATGTCCATTGTACTCGTCACAGAGAAAGGGTGGGCGGGGCAGGGTGTGGGGCGGGGGTCGCATGCAAGCCCAGCCCGTGGAGAAACCCCCGCCCAAGGGCAAAGGGCGGGGCCCCAGAGCCCGACCCCTTCTGGGCTTTCTAGTGGCTGGGACTTCTCGCTGTGGGTGGCAGGTGTTTGGCACCGGATGGGCCACCATGCGGAGACTGTTGGGGACTCTGGAAGCCTTCTCCTGCAGAGCTCACCCTGCCTGGGCACCGGCTCTGCAGGCCCCTCAGCCCTGCGTATGTATCGGCCAGCCCTTCCCCCCCAAGGGGCCCAGGGGCCAGAGCCTGTTCAGAGCTGAGTGCAGGAGGCACCCAGAGCTTGCCAGGCTGTGGCCCGCCTCCCCCAGGGACCTCCCCAGCTTCTCTGCGAGGCCTGATGACGGGAGCTCCTTCTCCAGGGCTGCTCAGCTGCCAGCATCACCATGAGCCAGGTGGCGAAGGTTTCTGAGCAGGGGATGCAGAGCCCTGACCCGACTGGGTGCTGCACCCCACGATGTCCCTTCCTGGCAGATAGGTTCTTTCTTCACTTCTTTTTCGAAACTTGGTAAAACAACATTTAAACCTTCGACTGTTCTTCAGGGTATACAGATGGTAGTGGCTTAGCCGGGATTCGAAGCAAGCCTGTGTGATTCCAGAGCTCGTGCTCTGGACTGTGGCGCCTCCTTATCATATATGCTTCATGTGTTACTTTTTTTTTTTGTGGCCCTTATGGTACTTAGCCCTAAGTGCCATACGTGTGAGGAACACATACACTGCCCTGTAGGAGGTCTTCTTTTGTTCAACGCATGAATTGCTCATCCACCACATTTGGTGCAGCTTTTCTCCTTGGGGCATTTGCTGATTCAAATCTTACAGCCTAGGAGCTGAAAAGCCAATGAGTTCAAAAGACTCTAACCACAGAAGCCAAACGGCAAGAGCTCAAGCTAAAGGCAACAACTAATGGAATGACCAGCTAAGTGTATCTTTAGTCTCACAGGGCTGCGGAAACCATTACATTTAAAGCCTAGAAAATACATGGGTAGTTGGGAACAGGGAGAATCCAAACGCTTATATGGTAATCGCAAAGGGCAACACCCATAGAGGAAGGACAAGACAGAAATAGAGCAACCTTCACACAGAGTGAAAAACAGCTTTGAATGAGCTCAAACTGAGAATGGACTAAGGTTTCCAGTCCCTAGAGTAACTGTCTGCCATGGGCAAAAGGAAATCTTTTCAAGAGAACGATAACAACATCCAGAATGTGGAGGTATCTTTATAGTTTCCTAAAAGAAGTTAAGCCCAATTTTAATATAAAAAATAATTGGGCGGGGCTTCCCAGGTGGCGCAGTGGTTGAGAATCTGCCTGCTAATGCAGGGGACACGGGTTCGAGCCCTGGTCTGGGAAGATCCCACATGCCGCGGAGCAACTAGGCCCGTGAGCCACAACTACTGAGCCTGCGCGTCTGGAGCCTGTGCTCTGCAACAAGAGAGGCCACGATAGTGAGAGGCCCGCGCACCGCGATGAAGAGTGGCCCCCGCTTGCCGCAACTAGAGAAAGCCCTCACAGAAACAAAGACCCAACACAGCCAAAAATAAATTAATTAATTAATTAAATTTAAAAAAAAAAACAACTTAAAAAAAAAAAAAAGCACTAGGCTTCTACTTAAAAAAAAAAATAATTGGACATACCAGGAAAAAGACTAAATGATCAAAAGCTCAAAAAAAAAAAAACAGAACAAGAAAGAAAGAAAGAAGACAATATAAATAGACACAGGAGGACAAGAGTTACCAGGCGTTGGTTAAAAAATAACAAAACAACTATGATCAAACAAAGAAAATAGACACATGGCAAATAAGCGTATGAAAAGATGCTACACATTCCATGCCATCAGGGAATTTTAAATTAGAACAATAATGAGATACCACTACACACCTATTCAAATGGCTAAAATCCAAATACTGAAATACCAAAGTTGTTGGGGATGCAGAACAACTGGAATTCTCATTTGTTGCTAGCAGGATACTTGGCAGTTTCCTACAAAACTAAACATACTTTTACCATACAGTGATCTAGTAATCATGCTCTTTGGTATTTACCCATAGGAACAGAAAAGTTATGTCCACATAAAAACCTGCACATGGATGTTTATAACAGTTTCTTTCATAATTGCCAAAACTTGAAATCAACCAAGATGTTTTTCAATAGGTGAATGCATAAACAAACTATTGTATCTCCGTACAAAGGAATAGCATTCAGCAATAAAAAGAAAAGGCTATGAAGCCATGAAAAGACATGGAAGAAGCTTAAATGCATATTGCTAAGTGAAAAAAAGCCAATCTGCAAAGGCTACATGCATATTATATGATTGCAGCGATATGAAATTTAGGAAAAGGCAAAAGTGTGGAGACAATCAAAAGATCAGTGGTTGCCAGAGGTTGTGGGGAGGGAGAAAAGGATGGGTGAAGCCCCGAATTTTAAAGGCAGAGAAACTCCTGTGTATGGTTCTGTAATGGTGGATACAGGTTATTGCACATTTGTCAAAAGTCATACAATGTACAAAACAAAGAGTGAAGTGTAAAGTAAAGCATGGACATTAGTTAGTAATAATGTGTCAATATTGGTTCATTAACTATAACAAATATATTATGCTAATGTAAGACGTTAATAATAGGGGAAACTGGGTTGAGAGGTAAGGAAGTATGAGAACTCTGTCCTTTCTGCCTAATTTTTCTGTAAACCAGAAACAGCTCCAAAATAGTCTATTAATTTAAAAAACAAATCTAGACCTGCATACAAAACTTGCACGTAAATCCAGCCACAGCAGCATTATTCATAAGAGCCCCAAAGTGGAAATAACCCAAATGGCCATTTACTGTGAATGATCAATGAAACACAGTAATATCCACACCATGGAATATTATTCAGCCATAAAAAGAAATCAAGTACTGATACATACTACAACATAGATGAACCTTGAAAACATGCTAAGTAATTGTATGATTCCACTTGTATGCAATGTCCAGACTAGGCAAATCTGTAGAGACAAAGTATATTAGTGGCTGCCTAGGGTTTGGAGAAGTGGGGGAGTGAGTGACTTATAGTAGATTATTTTTGGGGGGGGGTGGATGAAAGTTTTACAATTGATTGTGGTGGTAGATGCATAACACATTAAATTGTACACTTTAAATAATATGGAAGTAAATTATATCTCAATGAAACTATTATTTAAAATTATGATTTTACAGAAATTCAGTCCTTAACTCTATTATCTATCTATCTATCTGTCTGTCTATCTATCTATCATCTATTTATCTATCTATCTATCTATCCATCCATCTATCTATCTATCCATCTATCTATCTGTTTATCTATCTCTCCGTCTGTCTATCTATCTATCTGTCTGTCTGTCTATCTGTATCTGTGTATCTATCTCTCTCTCTATCTCTCTGTCTATATCTATCTATCTATCTCTCTATCTCTCTCTCTCTCTTCTCTATCTATCTGCCTATCTATCTCTCTCTCTCTGTCTCTCTGTCTATCTCCCTATCTGTCTATCTCTACCTATCTATCTATCCCTCTGTTTATCTACCTCTATCTATGTATCTATCTGTCTGTCTGTCTATCTATGTATCTATCTCTATCACTCTATCATCTATCTATCTATCATCTCTCTATCTATGTATCTATCTATCTGTGTATCTATCTATATCTACCTGTCTACCCATCTATCCTTATGTATAGAACAGTAACAATGGCTTATAAGTCACTTCCCTACATTATTTTATCCTTCCAAAACTCTTGAGAGGTCAATAGGCCATAGGAAAAGCACTGAGTTCACTGAAACACTTGAAGGTTGAATTAACTGTTTGTGATCACTCAATCAGTAAATGGTGATGCAGGGAATTCCACACACATCTTCTCTGTCCTCCCTTCCTCCTTCCCTCCCTCCTACTTGCTGACTCTATTCCAGCCACATTATTTACTAATTCTTCCCTGAGGACACTGGCCTCCTTCCTCTGGGCCTTGCAGAGGTTATTCCCATGATCTGGAATGCTTTTCCCTCAGATGTCTGACTCATCTGCCTCCCTCTAGACTGTTCAAATTCCACCTTCCCAGTAAGACTTATCCTGTCTACCGTTTAAGTTGAAAGCCTTGCTCCTCTCTGCCCACAATCTCACCTCACCATATACTGCTTAATCTCCATAACATTTATTCCTGGCGAACCTACCAGATAATGTACATGGGTTTCTGTTCTCCCCTCCAACTGGAAGATAGGCTGCACAGACTCAGGAATCTTGCCATTATTAAACCTAGTGGAGGCCCAGCAGAGCTCTAGGGTCAGCCAGAACTGGGCACAATTATAACTCTCGTGATTTGATATTTTAGTGGGTTAGCTCAGAGCCAAGCCAGTTATTAAAGAGGATCTTTTCTGCTATTTTAAGCAGCATGGTACGTTTGAGGTCAACTTACATTTTCAATAATTGCAGAGCAGGTATGAACTCTTCCTTTGTTTCTCCAGACACATGAACCTGGATGCCAAATCCATCCTCTCTGGGTGTAGTGGGAATGTATGAAGATGACTGGCCTAAGTCTCAATTGAATAAAAAGATGCCCCCAAAGACATTTCAACATTTTCGAAAAGTTCAATCATAAAGTGTGGTTCCTTATCACACATCAGGGATTATCTAGCCTCCAGTGTGGTTTTTGTTTTTTGCAGTAAAAATGTGTCATTTTATATTTTACATTTGCATTATGAAAATAGGTCTGTACACGAAGTAATACATATTTAATGAATATGAATCATGTAAATTTGGTCATGGTATTTAAAGTTGGCTTTGGCTTTGAAGTATTTTTAAATTCATAGAAAATATTGAACTTCTAATAAGATAAATAAAACATTTTAATAATTGATATTAATAATCAACTTCAAAATGTCTTTGTCTGCATTTTCTGTTCAATTGTAAAAGAGAAGTCACTTTCAGTAGTGTTCCAAAGTGAGTGATTGCAGCTTCTATGATGTGAAAAAGATCCGATTGCCATTAGCTGTTCTTAAGTGCTGAACATAGCTGAGAGAAATTGTAAGAAGACACTCTCTGTCACTGGCAGGAAATCCATCTCCGTCCTTTGCGGGGGCAGTCCCGAGCTCATGTTTTAACGGACGCGAATGCAAACCGTGGTTCTCACGTGACTTTCTGAAGAGCCCCCGCAGCAGGCCCAGGTACCTTGAGTGGACTAAGTCTCACTTTATGGCAATGGCATCAGATGGTGGCTACAGAAGGTTGCCGACGTCCCTGTGTGCTCTGACAGGCTCTGCAGACCGGGGGACGAAAGGACCAAGGAACTCTGACCGCCCTCGGGAATCCCAAGTGACTGGAGGGACACCGCGTCAGGGCCCCAGGCAGTGTCGCCCACTGTTCCGGAGGCGGGCGGAGGCTCCGCAGCCTCATTTCGTCCCGTCCCTTCCAGTATCTAAAATTGTTGTCAAGATGCTGGGTTAACTCAGGCAGGTCTACAAAGGCGTCCCAAGCAGCAAACATGTCTGTGATGAAATAGCCAATGAAAGAGATTTGGGATTTGGGGATGCTGCAGGTATTTCTGTCAAAAACTGCCATCACCACAGGCAAGTCCTGTCGCTTCTCTTCATCAGTCTGAGAAAAACATTCGTCTGAGATACGTGCGGCCCACTCAATGCACTGCTCCAGGGGTCGGCAGGGATTGGACACATCAGCACACTTAATGAGTCAGGGTGAGTCACCCCAAGTCTCCCTCCTCTGGACCTTAGTTCCTCCTGATTGTCACTCGTTACACTGAAAACAGATTTCAGGAGTCAGCACGTGCAGCCATCATAATGTGTGCCTAATTCCACATCCCAGTCACTGGGACACAAAATTTTGGTGTCTTAAGTCTGGCTCCCACATCACCACTCACATATGTCAGTTCTTCCTCTACAGCTGAGTCAGTGAGTAAAGACACACAAACAGAAGTAGATTAATACGAACAAGGTTTTATTGACATATACATATGTACATAAAGCTGGGAAAGAGAAAGGCCCATTGAGGCAAATGCATAGGGGGAGAGGAAGCATCTGAAAACAGCAGTGGGCATCCTGCCAGTTCCAAGTCTAGGGAAAACTTGGGTCCGCCAAGTTAACAGTCAAGCCAGGGATGGCACAGTGGATGATACAGCCAGCTCTCTTCCATTCTCCTAACTGGAGCTTCTCAAGTCTGGTGTAGTTCTGAAGTGGGCTCATATGCTCCTCACCCTCCAGCACACACACAGACACACACAGACACACACACAGACACACACACACACACATTTGCACACCCCTGAGGTGTGGTCCTCCGGCTTGCTGTAAGAAGAGAGGAGGTTAAGTTTCACTTCAAGGGGCTGAGCCACTTTCCAGTGAGGCAAGGTCCATTCATGGTGACACACAGTTTGCAGAATAAGATCTGCTCTTCATTTGTTGAGTTTCTTCATAGAAGAAAGGAATTCGCTGGTGGCTCCTATGAAGCCCTGGGCAGGTTATGCGGCTGCCAGACTCCTGTGAGCACAGGCACAGCTGCCCTGACCAGGGGCCTGCAAACACAATGCTGGCTCGTCTAAGTCAGAGGGGTGTCCTGACTCGGGGACCCCAGTGTTCTTCCTGAGAGTGGAGGTTCCTCTCTAAATACGGATGCTGCTATCCCCCATGGCACCACCTGGGTTTTGACCAGGGGGGGCCTCAGGTGCTTTGTATGAATGTGGCACCAGAAGTGTATCCAGTCACAACAGGTGTGGTGCTGTCCCCCATGCCCCCCCCTCCCCGTTCTCTGCACAGATGGGTTCCAAGTCTGATGGCAGTTATTGACACAGGGCCTCCCAGCACCGGTGAGATGTTGTGCCCTCCGTCCGCACCACCTGTGTGTTGGCCAGGTGGGTCCCAGTTGTAAGCGGGAATAGCAGGTCCTCCAATCATGGGCATGATGTTGTTCCCTCCCAGACGACCACCACCTAGATTGTGGGCAGGTGGGCCCCTTGTGCTTGGAAATAAGGTAGAACTAGAAGTGTGTTGAAACCCACGGGTGATAACCACACTTGCAACTGCAACAGATGTGGTGTGCTCTGTTAGAAGGTGGAAACTGACATGTCCCTTGACACAGATTTCTTCTCCTTGGTGATGGAACTTTTAAATGTAGATTTTCTACGTCCAGATGGGCCCTGTGTGCAGTGACGGAAAGTGGAAACTCTAGGGCCTCCCATCGTGGGGATGGTGTTGTCCCCTGCCATCAGCGTACCACCTGTATTCAGCCCAGGTGGGCCCCAGGTATTTGGATTTAAGGTGGAATCAGGTATGTTCCCAAATGCTGGGATGGTGCCTGCCCCTCCTACTGCAGCAGCCTTGCCGTGGTCAGGTAGATGGCAGGTTGTCTGGCCCGAAGTAGGAACAGAAGCGGTGCTGGGTGCCCCACTTAGTCCTGCCCCAAAGTTAAGTGGTCTGGATGCCTGTGAGTGAGTGAGGCCTGGGGCTGACACACCGACCCCAAGGCTCCCACCGGCCGTAGGGGCTGCAGGTCCCATGAACAGTGGGCCCGGTGTGGTGTCGGCAAAGAGCGAGCCACTGTCCCCAGTACTGGGCATCCTGGTGGCAAGTCCAAAGCCAGTAGCAATGGACACAGCCGTGGGGAGAATGCCTGGGTTGTCGCCAAAGGCCGGCTGCGTGTTGCTGGTGGTGGCGAATAGGGAAGCCGGCGAAGCTGCCGGCATGATGCTGATTCGCGGTGGCTAGGCTGCAGGGGCGACTAGGACTTTATCTTGTGCTGAGGCTGCTGGGTTTCCCAATAGAAAATTATCGTTAGGCCTCTGCCCATCGTTGGCCCCCAATGTGGCCTGAGACGGGAGACCTGGGTCCAAGGAAGCTTGAAGTGTTGGTCTATCTGTTGGCCGGCGTTGCAGGTAAATGAGTCGAGTCATGGGCTGAGGCATTGCTACCACTGGGTGGTGTGTTCCCAGAGCTAGGAACAGCCCTGTGAAATGTCTATTGGTTCGGCCTGGAGACAGGGGCAGACTGGAAAATGACAGCCTGGGAAGGAGGTGTGGTGTCCATAGGTACAGTGTCAGAGCTGCTGCCTGCTGAAGCATTGGTGACGGCCGAAGCCGTAACTGGGGGGCTGGGGAAAACAGGAGCCGAATGGAAAATGACAGCCTGGGAAGGAGGTGTGGTGTCCATAGGTACAGTGCCAGAGCTGCTGCCTGCTGAAGCATTGTTGACGGCCGAAGCCGTAACTGGGGGGCTGGGGAAAACAGGAGCCGAATGGAAAATGACCGCCTGGAAAGGAGGTGTGGTGTCCGTAGGTACAGTGTCAGAGCTGCTGCCTGCTGAAGCATTGTTGACGGCCGAAGCCGTAACTGGGGGGCTGGGGAAAACAGGAGCCGAATGGAAAATGACAACCTGGGAAGGAGGTGTGGTGTCCATAGGTACAGTGTCAGAGCTGCTGCCTGCTGAAGCATTGGTGACGGCCGAAGCCGTAACTGGGGGGCTGGGGAAAACAGGAGCCGAATGGAAAATGACAGCCTGGGAAGGAGGTTTGGTGTCCATAGGTACAGTGTCAGAGCTGCTGCCTGCTGAAGCATTGGTGACGGCCGAAGCCGTAACTGGGGGGCTGGGGAAAACAGGAGCCGAATGGAAAATGACCGCCTGGGAAGGAGGTGTGGTGTCCATAGGTACAGTGTCAGAGCTGCTGCCTGCTGAAGCATTGGTGACGGCCGAAGCCGTAACTGGGGGGCTGGGGAAAACAGGAGCCGAATGGAAAATGACAGCCTGGGAAGGAGGTGTGGTGTCCATAGGTACAGTGTCAGAGGTGCTGCTTGCTGAAGCACCGATGCCGGCCGAAGTCGTAAATGGGGGGCTGGGGAAAACAGGACCTGAAGCCATAAATGGGGTTCTGGGGAAAACAGGAGCTGAAGCCGTACATGGGTGTCTGGGGAAAACAGGAGCTGAAGCCCTAAATGGGTGGCTGGAGAAAACAGGGGCACCAGGGAGAGAGGCCCTCTGCTGCCCATCGGAGGTCCGAAATATGGGCTGAGGTTTGGTTTGGGGGCCAAAGGGATGGTTAACAATTGGGGTGGCGCAGGGGACCATCGGCACAGGTTGGGTGATGGACACTGGTACCCCTGTAAGGTGCCTCTGCTCCACCCTGAAACCTGGGGGAGACCTAAAAATGACAGCTTGGGAAGGGGCAGCAGTGTCCATGTAGACACTAGGCTGCAAGGTCCCACTTCCAGATGCCGTGACCATGCTGGTGGAAGGGATTGCCACAGAAGTCCTGGGCTGCCCAGTTACAATAGGGGGATCGATGGTAGGGGCTGGAAGAGGGGTAGGTGAGTATAAAGGAGGGGTAGGATCTACACAGATGGGTGTTGGGGGTTCTTTTTCATGGGTCGGTGTCTGGACCTTCCTTACATTCTTGGGGATCTTTTTCCAGCGACACTGAATGTTCTTCTCCAAGGTGCCTGGGTGTTTGGCAGCAGCTAAGCACGGAAGCTTAGGAGAAGGGGGCAGCTCACCTCGATCCCACGTCAGTGCCTCGTTCCCCGACGGGGGCGACCTCAGCCCTGGCAGTGGCAGAAAAAGCGGCAGGGGAATCTTCCGCTTCCAGGGCCTACTGCTGGTAGATAGCAGGGAAGAGGAGCTTCTTGTTGGGATGCGTGAAGACTCTTCACGCTGCAGCTCCTTCCCAGACGTGAGTGAGCCTGGTGATTTGGGCCGGTGGTCTTCCCCCAGCACTTTTTTTGTTGGCCTCTGCAGCAGCAGGGAGCAGCATGCGGTTGGGGCAGAGGACAGCACGGCATGGGATGGGGCCTTCACCTCCCTTTTCTCACCTCCTTCCGGGGCTGTCATTTTCCATTCTGCCCCTGTTTTCCCCAGCCCCCGTCTCCTCAGTGGGAGGTGACTGGATGGTACCGGCTTCCTGACGTTGACTCCCTGCTCAGGGCAGAAGGCAGGCGCTGGAGCAGCAGGGTGGTCCCGGTCAGATGTGGCAACCTCCCAGGAGGGCAAAAGCAGCGGGTGACAGCCCACCGGGGCCCCACGGCGGGGCGGGCGGCGGGGCCGGTGGGGCCGGCGGCGGTGGCGGAGCCAGGTACGAAATTTACACAGTAAATTGCCCATGTAGGACCGGTTGTGCGCCAAGCGATCCGAGAACAGAGTGTGAAACTGGGAGAGCTTCTCCTTCGCTTCACCTCCTCTCAAGGTCTAGCACGCACTGGACACTGGATGGCTCAGCCTGGCGCTTGTGACATGTCCATTGTACTCGTCACAGAGAAAGGGTGGGCGGGGCAGGGTGTGGGGCGGGGGTCGCATGCAAGCCCAGCCCGTGGAGAAACCCCCGCCCAAGGGCAAAGGGCGGGGCCCCAGAGCCCGACCCCTTCTGGGCTTTCTAGTGGCTGGGACTTCTCGCTGTGGGTGGCAGGTGTTTGGCACCGGATGGGCCACCATGCGGAGACTGTTGGGGACTCTGGAAGCCTTCTCCTGCAGAGCTCACCCTGCCTGGGCACCGGCTCTGCAGGCCCCTCAGCCCTGCGTATGTATCGGCCAGCCCTTCCCCCCCAAGGGGCCCAGGGGCCAGAGCCTGTTCAGAGCTGAGTGCAGGAGGCACCCAGAGCTTGCCAGGCTGTGGCCCGCCTCCCCCAGGGACCTCCCCAGCTTCTCTGCGAGGCCTGATGACGGGAGCTCCTTCTCCAGGGCTGCTCAGCTGCCAGCATCACCATGAGCCAGGTGGCGAAGGTTTCTGAGCAGGGGATGCAGAGCCCTGACCCGACTGGGTGCTGCACCCCACGATGTCCCTTCCTGGCAGATAGGTTCTTTCTTCACTTCTTTTTCGAAACTTGGTAAAACAACATTTAAACCTTCGACTGTTCTTCAGGGTATACAGATGGTAGTGGCTTAGCCGGGATTCGAAGCAAGCCTGTGTGATTCCAGAGCTCGTGCTCTGGACTGTGGCGCCTCCTTATCATATATGCTTCATGTGTTACTTTTTTTTTTTGTGGCCCTTATGGTACTTAGCCCTAAGTGCCATACGTGTGAGGAACACATACACTGCCCTGTAGGAGGTCTTCTTTTGTTCAACGCATGAATTGCTCATCCACCACATTTGGTGCAGCTTTTCTCCTTGGGGCATTTGCTGATTCAAATCTTACAGCCTAGGAGCTGAAAAGCCAAGGAGTTCAAAAGACTCTAACCACAGAAGCCAAACGGCAAGAGCTCAAGCTAAAGGCAACAACTAATGGAATGACCAGCTAAGTGTATCTTTAGTCTCACAGGGCTGCGGAAACCATTACATTTAAAGCCTAAAAAATACATGGGTAGTTGGGAACAGGGAGAATCCAAACGCTTATATGGTAATCGCAAAGGGCAACACCCATAGAGGAAGGACAAGACAGAAATAGAGCAACCTTCACACAGAGTGAAAAACAGCTTTGAATGAGCTCAAACTGAGAATGGACTAAGGTTTCCAGTCCCTAGAGTAACTGTCTGCCATGGGCAAAAGGAAATCTTTTCAAGAGAACGATAACAACATCCAGAATGTGGAGGTATCTTTATAGTTTCCTAAAAGAAGTTAAGCCCAATTTTAATATAAAAAATAATTGGGCGGGGCTTCCCAGGTGGCGCAGTGGTTGAGAATCTGCCTGCTAATGCAGGGGACACGGGTTCGAGCCCTGGTCTGGGAAGATCCCACATGCCGCGGAGCAACTAGGCCCGTGAGCCACAACTACTGAGCCTGCGCGTCTGGAGCCTGTGCTCTGCAACAAGAGAGGCCACGATAGTGAGAGGCCCGCGCACCGCGATGAAGAGTGGCCCCCGCTTGCCGCAACTAGAGAAAGCCCTCACAGAAACAAAGACCCAACACAGCCAAAAATAAATTAATTAATTAATTAAATTTAAAAAAAAAAACAACTTAAAAAAAAAAAAAAAGCACTAGGCTTCTACTTAAAAAAAAAAAATAATTGGACATACCAGGAAAAAGACTAAATGATCAAAAGCTCAAAAAAAAAAAAACAGAACAAGAAAGAAAGAAAGAAGACAATATAAATAGACACAGGAGGACAAGAGTTACCAGGCGTTGCTTAAAAAATAACAAAACAACTATGATCAAACAAAGAAAATAGACACATGGCAAATAAGCGTATGAAAAGATGCTACACATTCCATGCCATCAGGGAATTTTAAATTAGAACAATAATGAGATACCACTACACACCTATTCAAATGGCTAAAATCCAAATACTGAAATACCAAAGTTGTTGGGGATGCAGAACAACTGGAATTCTCATTTGTTGCTAGCAGGATACTTGGCAGTTTCCTACAAAACTAAACATACTTTTACCATACAGTGATCTAGTAATCATGCTCTTTGGTATTTACCCATAGGAACAGAAAAGTTATGTCCACATAAAAACCTGCACATGGATGTTTATAACAGTTTCTTTCATAATTGCCAAAACTTGAAATCAACCAAGATGTTTTTCAATAGGTGAATGCATAAACAAACTATTGTATCTCCGTACAAAGGAATAGCATTCAGCAATAAAAAGAAAAGGCTATGAAGCCATGAAAAGACATGGAAGAAGCTTAAATGCATATTGCTAAGTGAAAAAAAGCCAATCTGCAAAGGCTACATGCATATTATATGATTGCAGCGATATGAAATTTAGGAAAAGGCAAAAGTGTGGAGACAATCAAAAGATCAGTGGTTGCCAGAGGTTGTGGGGAGGGAGAAAAGGATGGGTGAAGCCCCGAATTTTAAAGGCAGAGAAACTCCTGTGTATGGTTCTGTAATGGTGGATACAGGTTATTGCACATTTGTCAAAAGTCATACAATGTACAAAACAAAGAGTGAAGTGTAAAGTAAAGCATGGACATTAGTTAGTAATAATGTGTCAATATTGGTTCATTAACTATAACAAATATATTATGCTAATGTAAGACGTTAATAATAGGGGAAACTGGGTTGAGAGGTAAGGAAGTATGAGAACTCTGTCCTTTCTGCCTAATTTTTCTGTAAACCAGAAACAGCTCCAAAATAGTCTATTAATTTAAAAAACAAATCTAGACCTGCATACAAAACTTGCACGTAAATCCAGCCACAGCAGCATTATTCATAAGAGCCCCAAAGTGGAAATAACCCAAATGGCCATTTACTGTGAATGATCAATGAAACACAGTAATATCCACACCATGGAATATTATTCAGCCATAAAAAGAAATCAAGTACTGATACATACTACAACATAGATGAACCTTGAAAACATGCTAAGTAATTGTATGATTCCACTTGTATGCAATGTCCAGACTAGGCAAATCTGTAGAGACAAAGTATATTAGTGGCTGCCTAGGGTTTGGAGAAGTGGGGGAGTGAGTGACTTATAGTAGATTATTTTTGGGGGGGGGTGGATGAAAGTTTTACAATTGATTGTGGTGGTAGATGCATAACACATTAAATTGTACACTTTAAATAATATGGAAGTAAATTATATCTCAATGAAACTATTATTTAAAATTATGATTTTACAGAAATTCAGTCCTTAACTCTATTATCTATCTAT
This sequence comes from Eschrichtius robustus, assembly GCF_028021215.1. Classification (NCBI taxonomy): domain Eukaryota; kingdom Metazoa; phylum Chordata; class Mammalia; order Artiodactyla; family Eschrichtiidae; genus Eschrichtius; species Eschrichtius robustus. The sequence continues at coordinate 20,896 of NW_027175617.1, forward strand.
CTATCTGTCTGTCTATCTATCTATCATCTATTTATCTATCTATCTATCTATCCATCCATCTATCTATCTATCCATCTATCTATCTGTTTATCTATCTCTCCGTCTGTCTATCTATCTATCTGTCTGTCTGTCTATCTGTATCTGTGTATCTATCTCTCTCTCTATCTCTCTGTCTATATCTATCTATCTATCTCTCTATCTCTCTCTCTCTCTTCTCTATCTATCTGCCTATCTATCTCTCTCTCTCTGTCTCTCTGTCTATCTCCCTATCTGTCTATCTCTACCTATCTATCTATCCCTCTGTTTATCTACCTCTATCTATGTATCTATCTGTCTGTCTGTCTATCTATGTATCTATCTCTATCACTCTATCATCTATCATCTCTCTATCTATGTATCTATCTATCTGTGTATCTATCTATATCTACCTGTCTACCCATCTATCCTTATGTATAGAACAGTAACAATGGCTTATAAGTCACTTCCCTACATTATTTTATCCTTCCAAAACTCTTGAGAGGTCAATAGGCCATAGGAAAAGCACTGAGTTCACTGAAACACTTGAAGGTTGAATTAACTGTTTGTGATCACTCAATCAGTAAATGGTGATGCAGGGAATTCCACACACATCTTCTCTGTCCTCCCTTCCTCCTTCCCTCCCTCCTACTTGCTGACTCTATTCCAGCCACATTATTTACTAATTCTTCCCTGAGGACACTGGCCTCCTTCCTCTGGGCCTTGCAGAGGTTATTCCCATGATCTGGAATGCTTTTCCCTCAGATGTCTGACTCATCTGCCTCCCTCTAGACTGTTCAAATTCCACCTTCCCAGTAAGACTTATCCTGTCTACCGTTTAAGTTGAAAGCCTTGCTCCTCTCTGCCCACAATCTCACCTCACCATATACTGCTTAATCTCCATAACATTTATTCCTGGCGAACCTACCAGATAATGTACATGGGTTTCTGTTCTCCCCTCCAACTGGAAGATAGGCTGCACAGACTCAGGAATCTTGCCATTATTAAACCTAGTGGAGGCCCAGCAGAGCTCTAGGGTCAGCCAGAACTGGGCACAATTATAACTCTCGTGATTTGATATTTTAGTGGGTTAGCTCAGAGCCAAGCCAGTTATTAAAGAGGATCTTTTCTGCTATTTTAAGCAGCATGGTACGTTTGAGGTCAACTTACATTTTCAATAATTGCAGAGCAGGTATGAACTCTTCCTTTGTTTCTCCAGACACATGAACCTGGATGCCAAATCCATCCTCTCTGGGTGTAGTGGGAATGTATGAAGATGACTGGCCTAAGTCTCAATTGAATAAAAAGATGCCCCCAAAGACATTTCAACATTTTCGAAAAGTTCAATCATAAAGTGTGGTTCCTTATCACACATCAGGGATTATCTAGCCTCCAGTGTGGTTTTTGTTTTTTGCAGTAAAAATGTGTCATTTTATATTTTACATTTGCATTATGAAAATAGGTCTGTACACGAAGTAATACATATTTAATGAATATGAATCATGTAAATTTGGTCATGGTATTTAAAGTTGGCTTTGGCTTTGAAGTATTTTTAAATTCATAGAAAATATTGAACTTCTAATAAGATAAATAAAACATTTTAATAATTGATATTAATAATCAACTTCAAAATGTCTTTGTCTGCATTTTCTGTTCAATTGTAAAAGAGAAGTCACTTTCAGTAGTGTTCCAAAGTGAGTGATTGCAGCTTCTATGATGTGAAAAAGATCCGATTGCCATTAGCTGTTCTTAAGTGCTGAACATAGCTGAGAGAAATTGTAAGAAGACACTCTCTGTCACTGGCAGGAAATCCATCTCCGTCCTTTGCGGGGGCAGTCCCGAGCTCATGTTTTAACGGACGCGAATGCAAACCGTGGTTCTCACGTGACTTTCTGAAGAGCCCCCGCAGCAGGCCCAGGTACCTTGAGTGGACTAAGTCTCACTTTATGGCAATGGCATCAGATGGTGGCTACAGAAGGTTGCCGACGTCCCTGTGTGCTCTGACAGGCTCTGCAGACCGGGGGACGAAAGGACCAAGGAACTCTGACCGCCCTCGGGAATCCCAAGTGACTGGAGGGACACCGCGTCAGGGCCCCAGGCAGTGTCGCCCACTGTTCCGGAGGCGGGCGGAGGCTCCGCAGCCTCATTTCGTCCCGTCCCTTCCAGTATCTAAAATTGTTGTCAAGATGCTGGGTTAACTCAGGCAGGTCTACAAAGGCGTCCCAAGCAGCAAACATGTCTGTGATGAAATAGCCAATGAAAGAGATTTGGGATTTGGGGATGCTGCAGGTATTTCTGTCAAAAACTGCCATCACCACAGGCAAGTCCTGTCGCTTCTCTTCATCAGTCTGAGAAAAACATTCGTCTGAGATACGTGCGGCCCACTCAATGCACTGCTCCAGGGGTCGGCAGGGATTGGACACATCAGCACACTTAATGAGTCAGGGTGAGTCACCCCAAGTCTCCCTCCTCTGGACCTTAGTTCCTCCTGATTGTCACTCGTTACACTGAAAACAGATTTCAGGAGTCAGCACGTGCAGCCATCATAATGTGTGCCTAATTCCACATCCCAGTCACTGGGACACAAAATTTTGGTGTCTTAAGTCTGGCTCCCACATCACCACTCACATATGTCAGTTCTTCCTCTACAGCTGAGTCAGTGAGTAAAGACACACAAACAGAAGTAGATTAATACGAACAAGGTTTTATTGACATATACATATGTACATAAAGCTGGGAAAGAGAAAGGCCCATTGAGGCAAATGCATAGGGGGAGAGGAAGCATCTGAAAACAGCAGTGGGCATCCTGCCAGTTCCAAGTCTAGGGAAAACTTGGGTCCGCCAAGTTAACAGTCAAGCCAGGGATGGCACAGTGGATGATACAGCCAGCTCTCTTCCATTCTCCTAACTGGAGCTTCTCAAGTCTGGTGTAGTTCTGAAGTGGGCTCATATGCTCCTCACCCTCCAGCACACACACAGACACACACAGACACACACACAGACACACACACACACACATTTGCACACCCCTGAGGTGTGGTCCTCCGGCTTGCTGTAAGAAGAGAGGAGGTTAAGTTTCACTTCAAGGGGCTGAGCCACTTTCCAGTGAGGCAAGGTCCATTCATGGTGACACACAGTTTGCAGAATAAGATCTGCTCTTCATTTGTTGAGTTTCTTCATAGAAGAAAGGAATTCGCTGGTGGCTCCTATGAAGCCCTGGGCAGGTTATGCGGCTGCCAGACTCCTGTGAGCACAGGCACAGCTGCCCTGACCAGGGGCCTGCAAACACAATGCTGGCTCGTCTAAGTCAGAGGGGTGTCCTGACTCGGGGACCCCAGTGTTCTTCCTGAGAGTGGAGGTTCCTCTCTAAATACGGATGCTGCTATCCCCCATGGCACCACCTGGGTTTTGACCAGGGGGGGCCTCAGGTGCTTTGTATGAATGTGGCAACAGAAGTGTATCCAGTCACAACAGGTGTGGTGCTGTCCCCCATGCCCCCCCCTCCCCGTTCTCTGCACAGATGGGTTCCAAGTCTGATGGCAGTTATTGACACAGGGCCTCCCAGCACCGGTGAGATGTTGTGCCCTCCGTCCGCACCACCTGTGTGTTGGCCAGGTGGGTCCCAGTTGTAAGCGGGAATAGCAGGTCCTCCAATCATGGGCATGATGTTGTTCCCTCCCAGACGACCACCACCTAGATTGTGGGCAGGTGGGCCCCTTGTGCTTGGAAATAAGGTAGAACTAGAAGTGTGTTGAAACCCACGGGTGATAACCACACTTGCAACTGCAACAGATGTGGTGTGCTCTGTTAGAAGGTGGAAACTGACATGTCCCTTGACACAGATTTCTTCTCCTTGGTGATGGAACTTTTAAATGTAGATTTTCTACGTCCAGATGGGCCCTGTGTGCAGTGACGGAAAGTGGAAACTCTAGGGCCTCCCATCGTGGGGATGGTGTTGTCCCCTGCCATCAGCGTACCACCTGTATTCAGCCCAGGTGGGCCCCAGGTATTTGGATTTAAGGTGGAATCAGGTATGTTCCCAAATGCTGGGATGGTGCCTGCCCCTCCTACTGCAGCAGCCTTGCCGTGGTCAGGTAGATGGCAGGTTGTCTGGCCCGAAGTAGGAACAGAAGCGGTGCTGGGTGCCCCACTTAGTCCTGCCCCAAAGTTAAGTGGTCTGGATGCCTGTGAGTGAGTGAGGCCTGGGGCTGACACACCGACCCCAAGGCTCCCACCGGCCGTAGGGGCTGCAGGTCCCATGAACAGTGGGCCCGGTGTGGTGTCGGCAAAGAGCGAGCCACTGTCCCCAGTACTGGGCATCCTGGTGGCAAGTCCAAAGCCAGTAGCAATGGACACAGCCCTGGGGAGAATGCCTGGGTTGTCGCCAAAGGCCGGCTGCGTGTTGCTGGTGGTGGCGAATAGGGAAGCCGGCGAAGCTGCCGGCATGATGCTGACTCGCGGTGGCTAGGCTGCAGGGGCGACTAGGACTTTATCTTGTGCTGAGGCTGCTGGGTTTCCCAATAGAAAATTATCGTTAGGCCTCTGCCCATCGTTGGCCCCCAATGTGGCCTGAGACGGGAGACCTGGGTCCAAGGAAGCTTGAAGTGTTGGTCTATCTGTTGGCCGGCGTTGCAGGTAAATGAGTCGAGTCATGGGCTGAGGCATTGCTACCACTGGGTGGTGTGTTCCCAGAGCTAGGAACAGCCCTGTGAAATGTCTATTGGTTCGGCCTGGACACAGGGGCAGACTGGAAAATGACAGCCTGGGAAGGAGGTGTGGTGTCCATAGGTACAGTGTCAGAGCTGCTGCCTGCTGAAGCATTGGTGACGGCCGAAGCCGTAACTGGGGGGCTGGGGAAAACAGGAGCCGAATGGAAAATGACAGCCTGGGAAGGAGGTGTGGTGTCCATAGGTACAGTGCCAGAGCTGCTGCCTGCTGAAGCATTGTTGACGGCCGAAGCCGTAACTGGGGGGCTGGGGAAAACAGGAGCCGAATGGAAAATGACACCCTGGGAAGGAGTTGTGGTGTCCGTAGGTACAGTATCAGAGCTGCTGCCTGCTGAAGCATTGTTGACGGCCGAAGCCGTAACTGGGGGGCTGGGGAAAACAGGAGCCGAATGGAAAATGACAGCCTGGGAAGGAGGTGTGGTGTCCATAGGTACAGTGTCAGAGCTGCTGCCTGCTGAAGCATTGTTGACGGTCGAAGCCGTAACTGGGGGGCTGGGGAAAACAGGAGCCGAATGGAAAATGACAGCCTGGGAAGGAGGTGTGGTGTCCATAGGTACAGTGTCAGAGCTGCTGCCTGCTGAAGCATTGGTGACGGCCGAAGCCGTAACTGGGGGGCTGGGGAAAACAGGAGCCGAATGGAAAATGCCCGCCTGGGAAGGAGGTGTGGTGTCCATAGGTACAGTGTCAGAGCTGCTGCCTGCTGAAGCATTGGTGACGGCCGAAGCCGTAACTGGGGGGCTGGGGAAAACAGGAGCCGAATGGAAAATGACCGCCTGGGAAGGAGGTGTGGTGTCCATAGGTACAGTGTCAGAGCTGCTGCCTGCTGAAGCATTGGTGACGGCCGAAGCCGTAACTGGGGGGCTGGGGAAAACAGGAGCCGAATGGAAAATGACAGCCTGGGAAGGAGGTGTGGTGTCCATAGGTACAGTGCCAGAGCTGCTGCCTGCTGAAGCATTGGTGACGGCCGAAGCCGTAACTGGGGGGCTGGGAAAAACAGGAGCTGAATGGAAAATGACAGCCTGGGAAGGAGGTGTGGTGTCCATAGGTACAGTGTCAGAGCTGCTGCCTGCTGAAGCATTGGTGACGGCCGAAGCCGTAACTGGGGGGCTGGGGAAAACAGGAGCCGAATGGAAAATGACCGCCTGGGAAGGAGGTGTGGTGTCCATAGGTACAGTGTCAGAGCTGCTGCCTGCTGAAGCATTGGTGATGGCCGAAGCCATAACTGGGGGGCTGGGGAAAACAGGAGCCGAATGGAAAATGACCGCCTGGGAAGGAGGTGTGCTGTCCATAGGTACAGTGTCAGAGCTGCTGCCTGCTGAAGCATTGGTGACGGCCGAAGCCGTAACTGGGGGGCTGGGGAAAACAGGAGCCGAATGGAAAATGACAGCCTGGGAAGGAGGTGTGGTGTCCATAGGTACAGTGTCAGAGCTGCTGCCTGCTGAAGCACCAGTGACGGCCGAAGCCGTAACTGGGGAGCTGGGGAAAACAGGAGCCGAATGGAAAATGACAGCCTGGGAAGGAGGTGTGGTGTCCATAGGTACAGTGTCAGAGCTGCTGCCTGCTGAAGCATTGGTGACGGCCGAAGCCGTAACTGGGGGGCTGGGGAAAACAGGAGCCGAATGGAAAATGACAGCCTGGGAAGGAGGTGTGGTGTCCATAGGTACAGTGTCAGAGCTACTGCCTGCTGAAGCATTGGTGACGGCCAAAGCTGTAAATGGGGGGCTGGGGAAAGCAGGAGCCAAATGGAAAATGACAGCCTGGGAAGGAGGTGTGGTGTCCATAGGTACAGTGTCAGAGGTGCTGCTTGCTGAAGCACCGATGCCGGCCGAAGTCGTAAATGGGGGGCTGGGGAAAACAGGACCTGAAGCCATAAATGGAGTTCTGGGGAAAACAGGAGCTGAAGCCGTACATGGGGGTCTGGGGAAAACAGGAGCTGAAGCCCTAAATGGGTGGCTGGAGAAAACAGGGGCACCAGGGAGAGAGGCCCTCTGCTGCCCATCGGAGGTCCGAAATATGGGCTGAGGTTTGGTTTGGGGGCCAAAGGGATGGTTAACAATTGGGGTGGCGCAGGGGACCATCGGCACAGGTTGGGTGATGGACACTGGTACCCCTGTAAGGTGCCTCTGCTCCACCCTGAAACCTGGGGGAGACCTAAAAATGACAGCTTGGGAAGGGGCAGCAGTGTCCATGTAGACACTAGGCTGCAAGGTCCCACTTCCAGATGCCGTGACCATGCTGGTGGAAGGGATTGCCACAGAAGTCCTGGGCTGCCCAGTTACAATAGGGGGATCGATGGTAGGGGCTGGAAGAGGGGTAGGTGAGTATAAAGGAGGGGTAGGATCTACACAGATGGGTGTTGGGGGTTCTTTTTCATGGGTCGGTGTCTGGACCTTCCTTACATTCTTGGGGATCTTTTTCCAGCGACACTGAATGTTCTTCTCCAAGGTGCCTGGGTGTTTGGCAGCAGCTAAGCACGGAAGCTTAGGAGGAGGGGGCAGCTCACCTCGATCCCACGTCAGTGCCTCGTTCCCCGACGGGGGCGACCTCAGCCCTGGCAGTGGCAGAAAAAGCGGCAGGGGAATCTTCCGCTTCCAGGGCCTACTGCTGGTAGATAGCAGGGAAGAGGAGCTTCTTGTTGGGATGCGTGAAGACTCTTCACGCTGCAGCTCCTTCCCAGACGTGAGTGAGCCTGGTGATTTGGGCCGGTGGTCTTCCCCCAGCACTTTTTTTGTTGGCCTCTGCAGCAGCAGGGAGCAGCATGCGGTTGGGGCAGAGGACAGCACGGCATGGGATGGGGCCTTCACCTCCCTTTTCTCACCTCCTTCCGGGGCTGTCATTTTCCATTCTGCCCCTGTTTTCCCCAGCCCCCGTCTCCTCAGTGGGAGGTGACTGGATGGTACCGGCTTCCTGACGTTGACTCCCTGCTCAGGGCAGAAGGCAGGCGCTGGAGCAGCAGGGTGGTCCCGGTCAGATGTGGCAACCTCCCAGGAGGGCAAAAGCAGCGGGTGACAGCCCACCGGGGCCCCACGGCGGGGCGGGCGGCGGGGCCGGTGGGGCCGGCGGCGGTGGCGGAGCCAGGTACGAAATTTACACAGTAAATTGCCCATGTAGGACCGGTTGTGCGCCAAGCGATCCGAGAACAGAGTGTGAAACTGGGAGAGCTTCTCCTTCGCTTCACCTCCTCTCAAGGTCTAGCACGCACTGGACACTGGATGGCTCAGCCTGGCGCTTGTGACATGTCCATTGTACTCGTCACAGAGAAAGGGTGGGCGGGGCAGGGTGTGGGGCGGGGGTCGCATGCAAGCCCAGCCCGTGGAGAAACCCCCGCCCAAGGGCAAAGGGGGGGGCCCCAGAGCCCGACCCCTTCTGGGCTTTCTAGTGGCTGGGACTTCTCGCTGTGGGTGGCAGGTGTTTGGCACCGGATGGGCCACCATGCGGAGACTGTTGGGGACTCTGGAAGCCTTCTCCTGCAGAGCTCACCCTGCCTGGGCACCGGCTCTGCAGGCCCCTCAGCCCTGCGTATGTATCGGCCAGCCCTTCCCCCCCAAGGGGCCCAGGGGCCAGAGCCTGTTCAGAGCTGAGTGCAGGAGGCACCCAGAGCTTGCCAGGCTGTGGCCCGCCTCCCCCAGGGACCTCCCCAGCTTCTCTGCGAGGCCTGATGACGGGAGCTCCTTCTCCAGGGCTGCTCAGCTGCCAGCATCACCATGAGCCAGGTGGCGAAGGTTTCTGAGCAGGGGATGCAGAGCCCTGACCCGACTGGGTGCTGCACCCCACGATGTCCCTTCCTGGCAGATAGGTTCTTTCTTCACTTCTTTTTCGAAACTTGGTAAAACAACATTTAAACCTTCGACTGTTCTTCAGGGTATACAGATGGTAGTGGCTTAGCCGGGATTCGAAGCAAGCCTGTGTGATTCCAGAGCTCGTGCTCTGGACTGTGGCGCCTCCTTATCATATATGCTTCATGTGTTACTTTTTTTTTTTGTGGCCCTTATGGTACTTAGCCCTAAGTGCCATACGTGTGAGGAACACATACACTGCCCTGTAGGAGGTCTTCTTTTGTTCAACGCATGAATTGCTCATCCACCACATTTGGTGCAGCTTTTCTCCTTGGGGCATTTGCTGATTCAAATCTTACAGCCTAGGAGCTGAAAAGCCAAGGAGTTCAAAAGACTCTAACCACAGAAGCCAAACGGCAAGAGCTCAAGCTAAAGGCAACAACTAATGGAATGACCAGCTAAGTGTATCTTTAGTCTCACAGGGCTGCGGAAACCATTACATTTAAAGCCTAAAAAATACATGGGTAGTTGGGAACAGGGAGAATCCAAACGCTTATATGGTAATCGCAAAGGGCAACACCCATAGAGGAAGGACAAGACAGAAATAGAGCAACCTTCACACAGAGTGAAAAACAGCTTTGAATGAGCTCAAACTGAGAATGGACTAAGGTTTCCAGTCCCTAGAGTAACTGTCTGCCATGGGCAAAAGGAAATCTTTTCAAGAGAACGATAACAACATCCAGAATGTGGAGGTATCTTTATAGTTTCCTAAAAGAAGTTAAGCCCAATTTTAATATAAAAAATAATTGGGCGGGGCTTCCCAGGTGGCGCAGTGGTTGAGAATCTGCCTGCTAATGCAGGGGACACGGGTTCGAGCCCTGGTCTGGGAAGATCCCACATGCCGCGGAGCAACTAGGCCCGTGAGCCACAACTACTGAGCCTGCGCGTCTGGAGCCTGTGCTCTGCAACAAGAGAGGCCACGATAGTGAGAGGCCCGCGCACCGCGATGAAGAGTGGCCCCCGCTTGCCGCAACTAGAGAAAGCCCTCACAGAAACAAAGACCCAACACAGCCAAAAATAAATAAATTAATTAATTAAATTAAAAAAAAAAAACAACTTAAAAAAAAAAAAAGCACTAGGCTTCTACTTAAAAAAAAAAAAATAATTGGACATACCAGGAAAAAGACTAAATGATCAAAAGCTCAAAAAAAAAAAAAAAAAAAAACAGAACAAGAAAGAAAGAAAGAAGACAATATAAATAGACACAGGAGGACAAGAGTTACCAGGCGTTGGTTAAAAAATAACAAAACAACTATGATCAAACCAAGAAAATAGACACTTGGCAAATAAGCCTATGAAAAGATGCTACACATTCCATGCCATCAGGGAATTTTAAATTAGAACAATAATGAGATACCACTACACACCTATTCAAATGGCTAAAATCCAAATACTGAAATACCAAAGTTGTTGGGGATGCAGAACAACTGGAATTCTCATTTGTTGCTAGCAGGATACTTGGCAGTTTCCTACAAAACTAAACATACTTTTACCATACAGTGATCTAGTAATCATGCTCTTTGGTATTTACCCATAGGAACAGAAAAGTTATGTCCACATAAAAACCTGCACATGGATGTTTATAACAGTTTCTTTCATAATTGCCAAAACTTGAAATCAACCAAGATGTTTTTCAATAGGTGAATGCATAAACAAACTATTGTATCTCCGTACAAAGGAATAGCATTCAGCAATAAAAAGAAAAGGCTATGAAGCCATGAAAAGACATGGAAGAAGCTTAAATGCATATTGCTAAGTGAAAAAAAGCCAATCTGCAAAGGCTACATGCATATTATATGATTGCAGCTATATGAAATTTAGGAAAAGGCAAAAGTGTGGAGACAATCAAAAGATCAGTGGTTGCCAGAGGTTGTGGGGAGGGAGAAAAGGATGGGTGAAGCCCCGAATTTTAAAGGCAGAGAAACTCCTGTGTATGGTTCTGTAATGGTGGATACAGGTTATTGCACATTTGTCAAAAATCATACAATGTACAAAACAAAGAGTGAAGTGTAAAGTAAAGCATGGACATTAGTTAGTAATAATGTGTCAATATTGGTTCATTAACTATAACAAATATATTATGCTAATGTAAGACGTTAATAATAGGGGAAACTGGGTTGAGAGGTAAGGAAGTATGAGAACTCTGTCCTTTCTGCCTAATTTTTCTGTAAACCAGAAACAGCTCCAAAATAGTCTATTAATTTAAAAAACAAATCTAGACCTGCATACAAAACTTGCACGTAAATCCAGCCACAGCAGCATTATTCATAAGAGCCCCAAAGTGGAAATAACCCAAATGGCCATTTACTGTGAATGATCAATGAAACACAGTAATATCCACACCATGGAATATTATTCAGCCATAAAAAGAAATCAAGTACTGATACATACTACAACATAGATGAACCTTGAAAACATGCTAAGTAATTGTATGATTCCACTTGTATGCAATGTCCAGACTAGGCAAATCTGTAGAGACAAAGTATATTAGTGGCTGCCTAGGGTTTGGAGAAGTGGGGGAGTGAGTGACTTATAGTAGATTATTTTTGGGGGGGGGGTGGATGAAAGTTTTACAATTGATTGTGGTGGTAGATGCATAACACATTAAATTGTACACTTTAAATAATATGGAAGTAAATTATATCTCAATGAAACTATTATTTAAAATTATGATTTTACAGAAACTCAGTCCTTAACTCTATTATCTATCTATCTATCTGTCTATCTATCTATCATCTATTTATCTATCTATCTATCTATCCATCCATCTATCTATCCATCTATCTATCTGTTTATCTATCTCTCCGTCTGTCTAACTATCTATCTGTCTGTCTGTCTATCTGTATCTGTGTATCTATCTCTCTCTCTATCTCTCTGTCTATATCTATCTATCTATCTCTTTATCTCTCTCTCTCTCTTCTCTATCTATCTGCCTATCTATCTCTCTCTCTCTGTCTCTCTGTCTATCTCTACCTATCTATCTATCCCTCTGTTTATCTACCTCTATCTATGTATCTATCTGTCTGTCTGTCTATCTATGTATCTATCTCTATCACTCTATCATCTATCTATCTATCATCTCTCTATCTATGTATCTATCTATCTGTGTATCTATCTATATCTACCTGTCTACCCATCTATCCTTATGTATAGAACAGTAACAATGGCTTATAAGTCACTTCCCTACATTATTTTATCCTTCCAAAACTCTTGAGAGGTCAATAGGCCATAGGAAAAGCACTGAGTTCACTGAAACACTTGAAGGTTGAATTAACTGTTTGTGATCACTCAATCAGTAAATGGTGATGCAGGGAATTCCACACACATCTTCTCTGTCCTCCCTTCCTCCTTCCCTCCCTCCTACTTGCTGACTCTATTCCAGCCACATTATTTACTAATTCTTCCCTGAGGACACTGGCCTCCTTCCTCTGGGCCTTGCAGAGGTTATTCCCATGATCTGGAATGCTTTTCCCTCAGATGTCTGACTCATCTGCCTCCCTCTAGACTGTTCAAATTCCACCTTCCCAGTAAGACTTATCCTGTCTACCGTTTAAGTTGAAAGCCTTGCTCCTCTCTGCCCACAATCTCACCTCACCATATACTGCTTAATCTCCATAACATTTATTCCTGGCGAACCTACCAGATAATGTACATGGGTTTCTGTTCTCCCCTCCAACTGGAAGATAGGCTGCACAGACTCAGGAATCTTGCCATTATTAAACCTAGTGGAGGCCCAGCAGAGCTCTAGGGTCAGCCAGAACTGGGCACAATTATAACTCTCGTGATTTGATATTTTAGTGGGTTAGCTCAGAGCCAAGCCAGTTATTAAAGAGGATCTTTTCTGCTATTTTAAGCAGCATGGTACGTTTGAGGTCAACTTACATTTTCAATAATTGCAGAGCAGGTATGAACTCTTCCTTTGTTTCTCCAGACACATGAACCTGGATGCCAAATCCATCCTCTCTGGGTGTAGTGGGAATGTATGAAGATGACTGGCCTAAGTCTCAATTGAATAAAAAGATGCCCCCAAAGACATTTCAACATTTTCGAAAAGTTCAATCATAAAGTGTGGTTCCTTATCACACATCAGGGATTATCTAGCCTCCAGTGTGGTTTTTGTTTTTTGCAGTAAAAATGTGTCATTTTATATTTTACATTTGCATTATGAAAATAGGTCTGTACACGAAGTAATACATATTTAATGAATATGAATCATGTAAATTTGGTCATGGTATTTAAAGTTGGCTTTGGCTTTGAAGTATTTTTAAATTCATAGAAAATATTGAACTTCTAATAAGATAAATAAAACATTTTAATAATTGATATTAATAATCAACTTCAAAATGTCTTTGTCTGCATTTTCTGTTCAATTGTAAAAGAGAAGTCACTTTCAGTAGTGTTCCAAAGTGAGTGATTGCAGCTTCTATGATGTGAAAAAGATCCGATTGCCATTAGCTGTTCTTAAGTGCTGAACATAGCTGAGAGAAATTGTAAGAAGACACTCTCTGTCACTGGCAGGAAATCCATCTCCGTCCTTTGCGGGGGCAGTCCCGAGCTCATGTTTTAACGGACGCGAATGCAAACCGTGGTTCTCACGTGACTTTCTGAAGAGCCCCCGCAGCAGGCCCAGGTACCTTGAGTGGACTAAGTCTCACTTTATGGCAATGGCATCAGATGGTGGCTACAGAAGGTTGCCGACGTCCCTGTGTGCTCTGACAGGCTCTGCAGACCGGGGGACGAAAGGACCAAGGAACTCTGACCGCCCTCGGGAATCCCAAGTGACTGGAGGGACACCGCGTCAGGGCCCCAGGCAGTGTCGCCCACTGTTCCGGAGGCGGGCGGAGGCTCCGCAGCCTCATTTCGTCCCGTCCCTTCCAGTATCTAAAATTGTTGTCAAGATGCTGGGTTAACTCAGGCAGGTCTACAAAGGCGTCCCAAGCAGCAAACATGTCTGTGATGAAATAGCCAATGAAAGAGATTTGGGATTTGGGGATGCTGCAGGTATTTCTGTCAAAAACTGCCATCACCACAGGCAAGTCCTGTCGCTTCTCTTCATCAGTCTGAGAAAAACATTCGTCTGAGATACGTGCGGCCCACTCAATGCACTGCTCCAGGGGTCGGCAGGGATTGGACACATCAGCACACTTAATGAGTCAGGGTGAGTCACCCCAAGTCTCCCTCCTCTGGACCTTAGTTCCTCCTGATTGTCACTCGTTACACTGAAAACAGATTTCAGGAGTCAGCACGTGCAGCCATCATAATGTGTGCCTAATTCCACATCCCAGTCACTGGGACACAAAATTTTGGTGTCTTAAGTCTGGCTCCCACATCACCACTCACATATGTCAGTTCTTCCTCTACAGCTGAGTCAGTGAGTAAAGACACACAAACAGAAGTAGATTAATACGAACAAGGTTTTATTGACATATACATATGTACATAAAGCTGGGAAAGAGAAAGGCCCATTGAGGCAAATGCATAGGGGGAGAGGAAGCATCTGAAAACAGCAGTGGGCATCCTGCCAGTTCCAAGTCTAGGGAAAACTTGGGTCCGCCAAGTTAACAGTCAAGCCAGGGATGGCACAGTGGATGATACAGCCAGCTCTCTTCCATTCTCCTAACTGGAGCTTCTCAAGTCTGGTGTAGTTCTGAAGTGGGCTCATATGCTCCTCACCCTCCAGCACACACACAGACACACACAGACACACACACAGACACACACACACACACATTTGCACACCCCTGAGGTGTGGTCCTCCGGCTTGCTGTAAGAAGAGAGGAGGTTAAGTTTCACTTCAAGGGGCTGAGCCACTTTCCAGTGAGGCAAGGTCCATTCATGGTGACACACAGTTTGCAGAATAAGATCTGCTCTTCATTTGTTGAGTTTCTTCATAGAAGAAAGGAATTCGCTGGTGGCTCCTATGAAGCCCTGGGCAGGTTATGCGGCTGCCAGACTCCTGTGAGCACAGGCACAGCTGCCCTGACCAGGGGCCTGCAAACACAATGCTGGCTCGTCTAAGTCAGAGGGGTGTCCTGACTCGGGGACCCCAGTGTTCTTCCTGAGAGTGGAGGTTCCTCTCTAAATACGGATGCTGCTATCCCCCATGGCACCACCTGGGTTTTGACCAGGGGGGGCCTCAGGTGCTTTGTATGAATGTGGCACCAGAAGTGTATCCAGTCACAACAGGTGTGGTGCTGTCCCCCATGCCCCCCCCTCCCCGTTCTCTGCACAGATGGGTTCCAAGTCTGATGGCAGTTATTGACACAGGGCCTCCCAGCACCGGTGAGATGTTGTGCCCTCCATCCGCACCACCTGTGTGTTGGCCAGGTGGGTCCCAGTTGTAAGCGGGAATAGCAGGTCCTCCAATCATGGGCATGATGTTGTTCCCTCCCAGACGACCACCACCTAGATTGTGGGCAGGTGGGCCCCTTGTGCTTGGAAATAAGGTAGAACTAGAAGTGTGTTGAAACCCACGGGTGATAACCACACTTGCAACTGCAACAGATGTGGTGTGCTCTGTTAGAAGGTGGAAACTGACATGTCCCTTGACACAGATTTCTTCTCCTTGGTGATGGAACTTTTAAATGTAGATTTTCTACGTCCAGATGGGCCCTGTGTGCAGTGACGGAAAGTGGAAACTCTAGGGCCTCCCATCGTGGGGATGGTGTTGTCCCCTGCCATCAGCGTACCACCTGTATTCAGCCCAGGTGGGCCCCAGGTATTTGGATTTAAGGTGGAATCAGGTATGTTCCCAAATGCTGGGATGGTGCCTGCCCCTCCTACTGCAGCAGCCTTGCCGTGGTCAGGTAGATGGCAGGTTGTCTGGCCCGAAGTAGGAACAGAAGCGGTGCTGGGTGCCCCACTTAGTCCTGCCCCGAAGTTAAGTGGTCTGGATGCCTGTGAGTGAGTGAGGCCTGGGGCTGACACGCCGACCCCAAGGCTCCCACCGGCCGTAGGGGCTGCAGGTCCCATGAACAGTGGGCCCGGTGTGGTGTCGGCAAAGAGCGAGCCACTGTCCCCAGTACTGGGCATCCTGGTGGCAAGTCCAAAGCCAGTAGCAATGGACACAGCCCTGGGGAGAATGCCTGGGTTGTCGCCAAAGGCCGGCTGCGTGTTGCTGGTGGTGGCGAATAGGGAAGCCGGCGAAGCTGCCGGCATGATGCTGACTCGCGGTGGCTAGGCTGCAGGGGCGACTAGGACTTTATCTTGTGCTGAGGCTGCTGGGTTTCCCAATAGAAAATTATCGTTAGGCCTCTGCCCATCGTTGGCCCCCAATGTGGCCTGAGACGGGAGACCTGGGTCCAAGGAAGCTTGAAGTGTTGGTCTATCTGTTGGCCGGCGTTGCAGGTAAATGAGTCGAGTCATGGGCTGAGGCATTGCTACCACTGGGTGGTGTGTTCCCAGAGCTAGGAACAGCCCTGTGAAATGTCTATTGGTTCGGCCTGGAGACAGGGGCAGACTGGAAAATGACAGCCTGGGAAGGAGGTGTGGTGTCCATAGGTACAGTGTCAGAGCTGCTGCCTGCTGAAGCATTGGTGACGGCCGAAGCCGTAACTGGGGGGCTGGGGAAAACAGGAGCCGAATGGAAAATGACCGCCTGGGAAGGAGGTGTGGTGTCCATAGGTACAGTGTCAGAGCTGCTGCCTGCTGAAGCATTGGTGACGGCCGAAGCCGTAACTGGGGGGCTGGGGAAAACAGGAGCCGAATGGAAAATGACAGCCTGGGAAGGAGGTGTGGTGTCCATAGGTACAGTGTCAGAGCTGCTGCCTGCTGAAGCATTGGTGACGGCCGAAGCCGTAACTGGGGGGCTGGGGAAAACAGGAGCCGAATGGAAAATGACCGCCTGGGAAGGATGTGTGGTGTCCATAGGTACAGTGTCAGAGCTGCTGCCTGCTGAAGCATTGGTGACGGCCGAAGCCGTAACTGGGGGGCTGGGGAAAACAGGAGCCGAATGGAAAATGACCGCCTGGGAAGGAGGTGTGGTGTCCATAGGTACAGTGTCAGAGCTGCTGCCTGCTGAAGCATTGGTGACAGCCGAAGCCGTAACTGGGGGGCTGGGGAAAACAGGAGCCGAATGGAAAATGACAGCCTGGGAAGGAAGTGTGGTGTCCATAGGTACAGTGTCAGAGCTGCTGCCTGCTGAAGCATTGGTGACGGCCGAAGCCGTAACTGGAGGGCTGGGGAAAGCAGGAGCCGAATGGAAAATGACCGCCTGGGAAGGAGGTGTGGTGTCCATAGGTACACTGTCAGAGCTGCTGCCTGCTGAAGCATTGGTGACGGCCGAAGCCGTAACTTGGGGGCTGGGGAAAACAGGAGCCGAATGGAAAATGACACCCTGGGAAGGAGGTGTGGTGTCCATAGGTACAGTGTCAGAGATGCTGCCTGCTGAAGCACCGGTGACTGCCGAAGCCGTAACTGGGGGGCTGGGGAAAACAGGAGCCGAATGGAAAATGACAGCCTGGGAAGGAGGTGTGGTGTCCATAGGTACAGTGTCAGAGGTGCTGCCTGCTGAAGCATTGGTGACGGCCGAAGCTGTAAATGGGGGGTTGGGGAAAGCAGGAGCCGAATGGAAAATGACAGCCTGGGAAGGAGGTGTGGTGTCCATAGGTACAGTGCCAGAGCTGCTGCCTGCTGAAGCATTGGTGACGGCCGAAGCCGTAACTGGGGGGCTGGGAAAAACAGGAGCTGAATGGAAAATGACAGCCTGGGAAGGAGGTGTGGTGTCCATAGGTACAGTGTCAGAGCTGCTGCCTGCTGAAGCATTGGTGACGGCCGAAGCCGTAACTGGGGGGCTGGGGAAAACAGGAGCCGAATGGAAAATGACCGCCTGGGAAGGAGGTGTGGTGTCCATAGGTACAGTGTCAGAGCTGCTGCCTGCTGAAGCATTGGTGACGGCCGAAGCCGTAACTGGGGGGCTGGGGAAAACAGGAGCCGAATGGAAAATGACAGCCTGGGAAGGAGGTGTGGTGTCCATAGGTACAGTGTCAGAGCTGCTGCCTGCTGAAGCATTGGTGACGGCCGAAGCCGTAACTGGGGGGCTGGGGAAAACAGGAGCCGAATGGAAAATGACAGCCTGGGAAGGAGGTGTGGTGTCCATAGGTACAGTGTCAGAGCTGCTGCCTGCTGAAGCATTGGTGACGGCCGAAGCCGTAACTGGGGGGCTGGGGAAAACAGGAGCCGAATGGAAAATGACCGCCTGGGAAGGATGTGTGGTGTCCATAGGTACAGTGTCAGAGCTGCTGCCTGCTGAAGCATTGGTGACGGCCGAAGCCGTAACTGGGGGGCTGGGGAAAACAGGAGCCGAATGGAAAATGACCGCCTGGGAAGGAGGTGTGGTGTCCATAGGTACAGTGTCAGAGCTGCTGCCTGCTGAAGCATTGGTGACAGCCGAAGCCGTAACTGGGGGGCTGGGGAAAACAGGAGCCGAATGGAAAATGACAGCCTGGGAAGGAGGTGTGGTGTCCATAGGTACAGTGTCAGAGCTGCTGCCTGCTGAAGCATTGGTGACGGCCGAAGCCGTAACTGGAGGGCTGGGGAAAGCAGGAGCCGAATGGAAAATGACCGCCTGGGAAGGAGGTGTGGTGTCCATAGGTACACTGTCAGAGCTGCTGCCTGCTGAAGCATTGGTGACGGCCGAAGCCGTAACTTGGGGGCTGGGGAAAACAGGAGCCGAATGGAAAATGACACCCTGGGAAGGAGGTGTGGTGTCCATAGGTACAGTGTCAGAGATGCTGCCTGCTGAAGCACCGGTGACTGCCGAAGCCGTAACTGGGGGGCTGGGGAAAACAGGAGCCGAATGGAAAATGACAGCCTGGGAAGGAGGTGTGGTGTCCATAGGTACAGTGTCAGAGGTGCTGCCTGCTGAAGCATTGGTGACGGCCGAAGCTGTAAATGGGGGGTTGGGGAAAGCAGGAGCCGAATGGAAAATGACAGCCTGGGAAGGAGGTGTGGTGTCCATAGGTACAGTGCCAGAGCTGCTGCCTGCTGAAGCATTGGTGACGGCCGAAGCCGTAACTGGGGGGCTGGGAAAAACAGGAGCTGAATGGAAAATGACAGCCTGGGAAGGAGGTGTGGTGTCCATAGGTACAGTGTCAGAGCTGCTGCCTGCTGAAGCATTGGTGACGGCCGAAGCCGTAACTGGGGGGCTGGGGAAAACAGGAGCCGAATGGAAAATGACCGCCTGGGAAGGAGGTGTGGTGTCCATAGGTACAGTGTCAGAGCTGCTGCCTGCTGAAGCATTGGTGACGGCCGAAGCCGTAACTGGGGGGCTGGGGAAAACAGGAGCCGAATGGAAAATGACCGCCTGGGAAGGAGGTGTGGTGTCCATAGGTACAGTGTCAGAGCTGCTGCCTGCTGAAGCATTGGTGACGGCCGAAGCCGTAACTGGGGGGCTGGGGAAAACAGGAGCCGAATGGAAAATGACAGCCTGGGAAGGAGGTGTGGTGTCCATAGGTACAGTGTCAGAGCTGCTGCCTGCTGAAGCACCGGTGACGGCCGAAGCCGTAACTGGGGAGCTGGGGAAAACAGGAGCCGAATGGAAAATGACAGCCTGGGAAGGAGGTGTGGTGTCCATAGGTACAGTGTCAGAGCTGCTGCCTGCTGAAGCATTGGAGACGGCCGAAGCCGTAACTTGGGGGCTGGGGAAAACAGGAGCCGAATGGAAAATGACAGCCTGGGAAGGAGGTGTGGTGTCCATAGGTACAGTGTCAGAGCTACTGCCTGCTGAAGCATTGGTGACGGCCGAAGCTGTAAATGGGGGGCTGGGGAAAGCAGGAGCCAAATGGAAAATGACAGCCTGGGAAGGAGGTGTGGTGTCCATAGGTACAGTGTCAGAGGTGCTGCTTGCTGAAGCACCGATGCCGGCCGAAGTCGTATATGGGGGGCTGGGGAAAACAGGACCTGAAGCCATAAATGGAGTTCTGGGGAAAACAGGAGCTGAAGCCGTACATGGGGGTCTGGGGAAAACAGGAGCTGAAGCCCTAAATGGGTGGCTGGAGAAAACAGGGGCACCAGGGAGAGAGGCCCTCTGTTGCCCATCAGAGGTCCGAAATATGGGCTGAGGTTTGGTTTGGGGGCCAAAGAGATGGTTAACAATTGGGGTGGCGCAGGGGACCATCGGCACAGGTTGGGTGATGGACACTGGTACCCCTGTAAGGTGCCTCTGCTCCACCCTGAAACCTGGGGGAGACCTAAAAATGACAGCTTGGGAAGGGGCAGCAGTGTCCATGTAGACACTAGGCTGCAAGGTCCCACTTCCAGATGCCGTGACCATGCTGGTGGAAGGGATTGCCACAGAAGTCCTGGGCTGCCCAGTTACAATAGGGGGATCGATGGTAGGGGCTGGAAGAGGGGTAGGTGAGTATAAAGGAGGGGTAGGATCTACACAGATGGGTGTTGGGGGTTCTTTTTCATGGGTCGGTGTCTGGACCTTCCTGACATTCTTGGGGATCTTTTTCCAGCGACACTGAATGTTCTTCTCCAAGGTGCCTGGGTGTTTGGCAGCAGCTAAGCACGGAAGCTTAGGAGGAGGGGGCAGCTCACCTCGATCCCACGTCAGTGCCTCGTTCCCCGACGGGGGCGACCTCAGCCCTGGCAGTGGCAGAAAAAGCGGCAGGGGAATCTTCCGCTTCCAGGGCCTACTGCTGGTAGATAGCAGGGAAGAGGAGCTTCTTGTTGGGATGCGTGAAGACTCTTCACGCTGCAGCTCCTTCCCAGACGTGAGTGAGCCTGGTGATTTGGGCCGGTGGTCTTCCCCCAGCACTTTTTTTGTTGGCCTCTGCAGCAGCAGGGAGCAGCATGCGGTTGGGGCAGAGGACAGCACGGCATGGGATGGGGCCTTCACCTCCCTTTTCTCACCTCCTTCCGGGGCTGTCATTTTCCATTCTGCCCCTGTTTTCCCCAGCCCCCGTCTCCTCAGTGGGAGGTGACTGGATGGTACCGGCTTCCTGACGTTGACTCCCTGCTCAGGGCAGAAGGCAGGCGCTGGAGCAGCAGGGTGGTCCCGGTCAGAAGTGGCAGCCTCCCAGGAGGTCAAAAGCAGCGGGTGACAGCCCACCGGGGCCCCACGCCGGGGCGGGCGGCGGGGCCGGTGGGGCCGGCGGCGGTGGCGGAGCCAGGTACGAAATTTACACAGTAAATTGCCCATGTAGGACCGGTTGTGCGCCAAGCGATCCGAGAACAGAGTGTGAAACTGGGAGAGCTTCTCCTTCGCTTCACCTCCTCTCAAGGTCTAGCACGCACTGGACACTGGATGGCTCAGCCTGGCGCTTGTGACATGTCCATTGTACTCGTCACAGAGAAAGGGTGGGCGGGGCAGGGTGTGGGGCGGGGGTCGCATGCAAGCCCAGCCCGTGGAGAAACCCCCGCCCAAGGGCAAAGGGCGGGGCCCCAGAGCCCGACCCCTTCTGGGCTTTCTAGTGGCTGGGACTTCTCGCTGTGGGTTGCAGGTGTTTGGCACCGGATGGGCCACCATGCCCAGACTGTTGGGGACTCGGGAAGCCTTCTCCTGCAGGGCTCACCCTGCCTGGGCACCGGCTCTGCAGGCCCCTCAGCCCTGCGTATGTATCGGCCAGCCCTTCCCCCCCAAGGGGCCCAGGGGCCAGAGCCTGTTCAGAGCTGAGTGCAGGAGGCACCCAGAGCTTGCCAGGCTGTGGCCCGCCTCCCCCAGGGACCTCCCCAGCTTCTCTGCGAGGCCTGATGACGGGAACTCCTTCTCCAGGGCTGCTCAGCTGCCAGCATCACCATGAGCCAGGTGGCGAAGGTTTCTGAGCAGGGGATGCAGAGCCCTGACCCGACTGGGTGCTGCACCCCACGATGTCCCTTCCTGGCAGATAGGTTCTTTCTTCACTTCTTTTTCGAAACTTGGTAAAACAACATTTAAACCTTCGACTGTTCTTCAGGGTATACAGATGGTAGTGGCTTAGCCGGGATTCGAAGCAAGCCTGTGTGATTCCAGAGCTCGTGCTCTGGACTGTGGCGCCTCCTTATCATATATGCTTCATGTGTTACTTTTTTTTTGTGTGGCCCTTATGGTACTTAGCCCTAAGTGCCATACGTGTGAGGAACACATACACTGCCCTGTAGGAGGTCTTCTTTTGTTCAACGCATGAATTGCTCATCCACCACATTTGGTGCAGCTTTTCTCCTTGGGGCATTTGCTGATTCAAATCTTACAGCCTAGGAGCTGAAAAGCCAAGGAGTTCAAAAGACTCTAACCACAGAAGCCAAACGGCAAGAGCTCAAGCTAAAGGCAACAACTAATGGAATGACCAGCTAAGTGTATCTTTAGTCTCACAGGGCTGCGGAAACCATTACATTTAAAGCCTAACAAATACATGGGTAGTTGGGAACAGGGAGAATCCAAACGCTTATATGGTAATCGCAAAGGGCAACACCCATAGAGGAAGGACAAGACAGAAATAGAGCAACCTTCACACAGAGTGAAAAACAGCTTTGAATGAGCTCAAACTGAGAATGGACTAAGGTTTCCAGTCCCTAGAGTAACTGTCTGCCATGGGCAAAAGGAAATCTTTTCAAGAGAACGATAACAACATCCAGAAAGTGGAGGTATCTTTATAGTTTCCTAAAAGAAGTTAAGCCCAATTTTAATATAAAAAATAATTGGGCGGGGCTTCCCAGGTGGCGCAGTGGTTGAGAATCTGCCTGCTAATGCAGGGGACACGGGTTCGAGCCCTGGTCTGGGAAGATCCCACATGCCGCGGAGCAACTAGGCCCGTGAGCCACAACTACTGAGCCTGCGCGTCTGGAGCCTGTGCTCTGCAACAAGAGAGGCCACGATAGTGAGAGGCCCGTGCACCGCAATGAAGAGTGGCCCCCGCTTGTCGCAACTAGAGAAAGCCCTCACAGAAACGAAGACCCAACACAGCCAAAAATAAATAAATTAATTAATTAAATTAAAAAAAAAAAACAACTTAAAAAAAAAAAAAAGCACTAGGCTTCTACTTAAAAAAAAAAAATAATTGGACATACCAGGAAAAAGACTAAATGATCAAAAGCTCAAAAAAAAAAAAAAAAAAAAAACAGAACAAGAAAGAAAGAAAGAAGACAATATAAATAGACACAGGAGGACAAGAGTTACCAGGCGTTGGTTAAAAAATAACAAAACAACTATGATCAAACAAAGAAAATAGACACATGGCAAATAAGCGTATGAAAAGATGCTACACATTCCATGCCATCAGGGAATTTTAAATTAGAACAATAATGAGATACCACTACACACCTATTCAAATGGCTAAAATCCAAATACTGAAATA
Organism: Eschrichtius robustus; assembly: GCF_028021215.1. Classification (NCBI taxonomy): domain Eukaryota; kingdom Metazoa; phylum Chordata; class Mammalia; order Artiodactyla; family Eschrichtiidae; genus Eschrichtius; species Eschrichtius robustus. The sequence goes on from NW_027175617.1 coordinate 43,750, forward strand.
CCAAAGTTGTTGGGGATGCAGAACAACTGGAATTCTCATTTGTTGCTAGCAGGATACTTGGCAGTTTCCTACAAAACTAAACACACTTTTACCATACAGTGATCTAGTAATCATGCTCTTTGGTATTTACCCATAGGAACAGAAAAGTTATGTCCACATAAAAACCTGCACATGGATGTTTATAACAGTTTCTTTCATAATTGCCAAAACTTGAAATCAACCAAGATGTTTTTCAATAGGTGAATGCATAAACAAACTATTGTATCTCCGTACAAAGGAATAGCATTCAGCAATAAAAAGAAAAGGCTATGAAGCCATGAAAAGACATGGAAGAAGCTTAAATGCATATTGCTAAGTGAAAAAAAGCCAATCTGCAAAGGCTACATGCATATTATATGATTGCAGCGATATGAAATTTAGGAAAAGGCAAAAGTGTGGAGACAATCAAAAGATCAGTGGTTGCCAGAGGTTGTGGGGAGGGAGAAAAGGATGGGTGAAGCCCCGAATTTTAAAGGCAGAGAAACTCCTGTGTATGGTTCTGTAATGGTGGATACAGGTTATTGCACATTTGTCAAAAGTCATACAATGTACAAAACAAAGAGTGAAGTGTAAAGTAAAGCATGGACATTAGTTAGTAATAATGTGTCAATATTGGTTCATTAACTATAACAAATATATTATGCTAATGTAAGACGTTAATAATAGGGGAAACTGGGTTGAGAGGTAAGGAAGTATGAGAACTCTGTCCTTTCTGCCTAATTTTTCTGTAAACCAGAAACAGCTCCAAAATAGTCTATTAATTTAAAAAACAAATCTAGACCTGCATACAAAACTTGCACGTAAATCCAGCCACAGCAGCATTATTCATAAGAGCCCCAAAGTGGAAATAACCCAAATGGCCATTTACTGTGAATGATCAATGAAACACAGTAATATCCACACCATGGAATATTATTCAGCCATAAAAAGAAATCAAGTACTGATACATACTACAACATAGATGAACCTTGAAAACATGCTAAGTAATTGTATGATTCCACTTGTATGCAATGTCCAGACTAGGCAAATCTGTAGAGACAAAGTATATTAGTGGCTGCCTAGGGTTTGGAGAAGTGGGGGAGTGAGTGACTTATAGTAGATTATTTTTGGGGGGGGGTGGATGAAAGTTTTACAATTGATTGTGGTGGTAGATGCATAACACATTAAATTGTACACTTTAAATAATATGGAAGTAAATTATATCTCAATGAAACTATTATTTAAAATTATGATTTTACAGAAATTCAGTCCTTAACTCTATTATCTATCTATCTATCTGTCTGTCTATCTATCTATCATCTATTTATCTATCTATCTATCTATCTATCCATCCATCTATCTATCTATCCATCTATCTGTTTATCTATCTCTCCGTCTGTCTATCTATCTATCTGTCTGTCTGTCTATCTGTATCTGTGTATCTATCTCTCTCTCTATCTCTCTGTCTATATCTATCTATCTATCTCTCTATCTCTCTCTCTCTCTTCTCTATCTATCTGCCTATCTATCTCTCTCTCTGTCTCTCTGTCTATCTCTACCTATCTATCTATCCCTCTGTTTATCTACCTCTATCTATGTATCTATCTGTCTGTCTGTCTATCTATGTATCTATCTCTATCACTCTATCATCTATCTATCATCTCTCTATCTATGTATCTATCTATCTGTGTATCTATCTATATCTACCTGTCTACCCATCTATCCTTATGTATAGAACAGTAACAATGGCTTATAAGTCACTTCCCTACATTATTTTATCCTTCCAAAACTCTTGAGAGGTCAATAGGCCATAGGAAAAGCACTGAGTTCACTGAAACACTTGAAGGTTGAATTAACTGTTTGTGATCACTCAATCAGTAAATGGTGATGCAGGGAATTCCACACACATCTTCTCTGTCCTCCCTTCCTCCTTCCCTCCCTCCTACTTGCTGACTCTATTCCAGCCACATTATTTACTAATTCTTCCCTGAGGACACTGGCCTCCTTCCTCTGGGCCTTGCAGAGGTTATTCCCATGATCTGGAATGCTTTTCCCTCAGATGTCTGACTCATCTGCCTCCCTCTAGACTGTTCAAATTCCACCTTCCCAGTAAGACTTATCCTGTCTACCGTTTAAGTTGAAAGCCTTGCTCCTCTCTGCCCACAATCTCACCTCACCATATACTGCTTAATCTCCATAACATTTATTCCTGGCGAACCTACCAGATAATGTACATGGGTTTCTGTTCTCCCCTCCAACTGGAAGATAGGCTGCACAGACTCAGGAATCTTGCCATTATTAAACCTAGTGGAGGCCCAGCAGAGCTCTAGGGTCAGCCAGAACTGGGCACAATTATAACTCTCGTGATTTGATATTTTAGTGGGTTAGCTCAGAGCCAAGCCAGTTATTAAAGAGGATCTTTTCTGCTATTTTAAGCAGCATGGTACGTTTGAGGTCAACTTACATTTTCAATAATTGCAGAGCAGGTATGAACTCTTCCTTTGTTTCTCCAGACACATGAACCTGGATGCCAAATCCATCCTCTCTGGGTGTAGTGGGAATGTATGAAGATGACTGGCCTAAGTCTCAATTGAATAAAAAGATGCCCCCAAAGACATTTCAACATTTTCGAAAAGTTCAATCATAAAGTGTGGTTCCTTATCACACATCAGGGATTATCTAGCCTCCAGTGTGGTTTTTGTTTTTTGCAGTAAAAATGTGTCATTTTATATTTTACATTTGCATTATGAAAATAGGTCTGTACACGAAGTAATACATATTTAATGAATATGAATCATGTAAATTTGGTCATGGTATTTAAAGTTGGCTTTGGCTTTGAAGTATTTTTAAATTCATAGAAAATATTGAACTTCTAATAAAATAAATAAAACATTTTAATAATTGATATTAATAATCAACTTCAAAATGTCTTTGTCTGCATTTTCTGTTCAATTGTAAAAGAGAAGTCACTTTCAGTAGTGTTCCAAAGTGAGTGATTGCAGCTTCTATGATGTGAAAAAAGATCCGATTGCCATTAGCTGTTCTTAAGTGCTGAACATAGCTGAGAGAATTGTAAGAAGACACTCTCTGTCACTGGCAGGAAATCCATCTCCGTCCTTTGCGGGGGCAGTCCCGAGCTCATGTTTTAACGGACGCGAATGCAAACCGTGGTTCTCACGTGACTTTCTGAAGAGCCCCCGCAGCAGGCCCAGGTACCTTGAGTGGACTAAGTCTCACTTTATGGCAATGGCATCAGATGGTGGCTACAGAAGGTTGCCGACGTCCCTGTGTGCTCTGACAGGCTCTGCAGACCGGGGGACGAAAGGACCAAGGAACTCTGACCGCCCTCGGGAATCCCAAGTGACTGGAGGGACACCGCGTCAGGGCCCCAGGCAGTGTCGCCCACTGTTCCGGAGGCGGGCGGAGGCTCCGCAGCCTCATTTCGTCCCGTCCCTTCCAGTATCTAAAATTGTTGTCAAGATGCTGGGTTAACTCAGGCAGGTCTACAAAGGCGTCCCAAGCAGCAAACATGTCTGTGATGAAATAGCCAATGAAAGAGATTTGGGATTTGGGGATGCTGCAGGTATTTCTGTCAAAAACTGCCATCACCACAGGCAAGTCCTGTCGCTTCTCTTCATCAGTCTGAGAAAAACATTCGTCTGAGATACGTGCGGCCCACTCAATGCACTGCTCCAGGGGTCGGCAGGGATTGGACACATCAGCACACTTAATGAGTCAGGGTGAGTCACCCCAAGTCTCCCTCCTCTGGACCTTAGTTCCTCCTGATTGTCACTCGTTACACTGAAAACAGATTTCAGGAGTCAGCACGTGCAGCCATCATAATGTGTGCCTAATTCCACATCCCAGTCACTGGGACACAAAATTTTGGTGTCTTAAGTCTGGCTCCCACATCACCACTCACATATGTCAGTTCTTCCTCTACAGCTGAGTCAGTGAGTAAAGACACACAAACAGAAGTAGATTAATACGAACAAGGTTTTATTGACATATACATATGTACATAAAGCTGGGAAAGAGAAAGGCCCATTGAGGCAAATGCATAGGGGGAGAGGAAGCATCTGAAAACAGCAGTGGGCATCCTGCCAGTTCCAAGTCTAGGGAAAACTTGGGTCCGCCAAGTTAACAGTCAAGCCAGGGATGGCACAGTGGATGATACAGCCAGCTCTCTTCCATTCTCCTAACTGGAGCTTCTCAAGTCTGGTGTAGTTCTGAAGTGGGCTCATATGCTCCTCACCCTCCAGCACACACACAGACACACACAGACACACACACAGACACACACACACACACATTTGCACACCCCTGAGGTGTGGTCCTCCGGCTTGCTGTAAGAAGAGAGGAGGTTAAGTTTCACTTCAAGGGGCTGAGCCACTTTCCAGTGAGGCAAGGTCCATTCATGGTGACACACAGTTTGCAGAATAAGATCTGCTCTTCATTTGTTGAGTTTCTTCATAGAAGAAAGGAATTCGCTGGTGGCTCCTATGAAGCCCTGGGCAGGTTATGCGGCTGCCAGACTCCTGTGAGCACAGGCACAGCTGCCCTGACCAGGGGCCTGCAAACACAATGCTGGCTCGTCTAAGTCAGAGGGGTGTCCTGACTCGGGGACCCCAGTGTTCTTCCTGAGAGTGGAGGTTCCTCTCTAAATACGGATGCTGCTATCCCCCATGGCACCACCTGGGTTTTGACCAGGGGGGGCCTCAGGTGCTTTGTATGAATGTGGCACCAGAAGTGTATCCAGTCACAACAGGTGTGGTGCTGTCCCCCATGCCCCCCCCTCCCCGTTCTCTGCACAGATGGGTTCCAAGTCTGATGGCAGTTATTGACACAGGGCCTCCCAGCACCGGTGAGATGTTGTGCCCTCCGTCCGCACCACCTGTGTGTTGGCCAGGTGGGTCCCAGTTGTAAGCGGGAATAGCAGGTCCTCCAATCATGGGCATGATGTTGTTCCCTCCCAGACGACCACCACCTAGATTGTGGGCAGGTGGGCCCCTTGTGCTTGGAAATAAGGTAGAACTAGAAGTGTGTTGAAACCCACGGGTGATAACCACACTTGCAACTGCAACAGATGTGGTGTGCTCTGTTAGAAGGTGGAAACTGACATGTCCCTTGACACAGATTTCTTCTCCTTGGTGATGGAACTTTTAAATGTAGATTTTCTACGTCCAGATGGGCCCTGTGTGCAGTGACGGAAAGTGGAAACTCTAGGGCCTCCCATCGTGGGGATGGTGTTGTCCCCTGCCATCAGCGTACCACCTGTATTCAGCCCAGGTGGGCCCCAGGTATTTGGATTTAAGGTGGAATCAGGTATGTTCCCAAATGCTGGGATGGTGCCTGCCCCTCCTACTGCAGCAGCCTTGCCGTGGTCAGGTAGATGGCAGGTTGTCTGGCCCGAAGTAGGAACAGAAGCGGTGCTGGGTGCCCCACTTAGTCCTGCCCCGAAGTTAAGTGGTCTGGATGCCTGTGAGTGAGTGAGGCCTGGGGCTGACACGCCGACCCCAAGGCTCCCACCGGCCGTAGGGGCTGCAGGTCCCATGAACAGTGGGCCCGGTGTGGTGTCGGCAAAGAGCGAGCCACTGTCCCCAGTACTGGGCATCCTGGTGGCAAGTCCAAAGCCAGTAGCAATGGACACAGCCCTGGGGAGAATGCCTGGGTTGTCGCCAAAGGCCGGCTGCGTGTTGCTGGTGGTGGCGAATAGGGAAGCCGGCGAAGCTGCCGGCATGATGCTGACTCGCGGTGGCTAGGCTGCAGGGGCGACTAGGACTTTATCTTGTGCTGAGGCTGCTGGGTTTCCCAATAGAAAATTATCGTTAGGCCTCTGCCCATCGTTGGCCCCCAATGTGGCCTGAGACGGGAGACCTGGGTCCAAGGAAGCTTGAAGTGTTGGTCTATCTGTTGGCCGGCGTTGCAGGTAAATGAGTCGAGTCATGGGCTGAGGCATTGCTACCACTGGGTGGTGTGTTCCCAGAGCTAGGAACAGCCCTGTGAAATGTCTATTGGTTCGGCCTGGAGACAGGGGCAGACTGGAAAATGACAGCCTGGGAAGGAGGTGTGGTGTCCATAGGTACAGTGTCAGAGCTGCTGCCTGCTGAAGCATTGGTGACGGCCGAAGCCGTAACTGGGGGGCTGGGGAAAACAGGAGCCGAATGGAAAATGACCGCCTGGGAAGGAGGTGTGGTGTCCATAGGTACAGTGTCAGAGCTGCTGCCTGCTGAAGCATTGGTGACGGCCGAAGCCGTAACTGGGGGGCTGGGGAAAACAGGAGCCGAATGGAAAATGACAGCCTGGGAAGGAGGTGTGGTGTCCATAGGTACAGTGTCAGAGATGCTGCCTGCTGAAGCATTGGTGACGGCCAAAGCCGTAACTGGGGGGCTGGGGAAAACAGGAGCCGAATGGAAAATGACCGCCTGGGAAGGATGTGTGGTGTCCAAAGGTACAGTGTCAGAGCTGCTGCCTGCTGAAGCATTGGTGACGGCCGAAGCCGTAACTGGGGGGCTGGGGAAAACAGGACCCGAATGGAAAATGACAGCCTGGGAAGGAGGTGTGGTGTCCATAGGTACAGTGTCAGAGATGCTGCCTGCTGAAGCATTGGTGACGGCCGAAGCCGTAACTGGGGGGCTGGGGAAAACAGGAGCCGAATGGAAAATGACCGCCTGGGAAGGATGTGTGGTGTCCATAGGTACAGTGTCAGAGCTGCTGCCTGCTGAAGCATTGGTGACGGCCGAAGCCGTAACTGGGGGGCTGGGGAAAACAGGAGCCGAATGGAAAATGACCGCCTGGGAAGGAGGTGTGGTGTCCATAGGTACAGTGTCAGAGCTGCTGCCTGCTGAAGCATTGGTGTCGGCCGAAGCCGTAACTGGGGGGCTGGGGAAAACAGGAGCCGAATGGAAAATGACAGCCTGGGAAGGAGGTGTGGTGTCCATAGGTACAGTGTCAGAGCTGCTGCCTGCTGAAGCATTGGTGACGGCCGAAGCCGTAACTGGGGGGCTGGGGAAAACAGGAGCCGAATGGAAAATGACAGCCTGGGAAGGAGGTGTGGTGTCCATAGGTACAGTGTCAGAGCTGCTGCCTGCTGAAGCACCGGTGACGGCCGAAGCCGTAACTGGGGGGCTGGGGAAAACAGGAGCCGAATGGAAAATGACAGCCTGGGAAGGAGGTGTGGTGTCCATAGGTACAGTGTCAGAGCTGCTGCCTGCTGAAGCATTGGTGACGGCCGAAGCCGTTACTGGGGGGCTGGGGAAAACAGGAGCCGAATGGAAAATGACCGCCTGGGAAGGAGGTGTGGTGTCCATAGGTACAGTGTCAGAGCTACTGCCTGCTGAAGCATTGGTGACGGCCGAAGCTGTAAATGGGGGGCTGGGGAAAGCAGTAGCCAAATGGAAAATGACAGCCTGGGAAGGAGGTGTGGTGTCCATAGGTACAGTGTCAGAGGTGCTGCTTGCTGAAGCACCGATGCCGGCCGAAGTCGTAAATGGGGGGCTGGGGAAAACTGGACCTGAAGCCATAAATGGGGTTCTGGGGAAAACAGGAGCTGAAGCCGTACATGGGGGTCTGGGGAAAACAGGAGCTGAAGCCCTAAATGGGTGGCTGGAGAAAACAGGGGCACCGGGGAGAGAGGCCCTCTGCTGCCCATCAGAGGTCCGAAATATGGGCTGAGGTTTGGTTTGGGGGCCAAAGGGATGGTTAACAATTGGGGTGGCGCAGGGGACCATCGGCACAGGTTGGGTGATGGACACTGGTACCCCTGTAAGGTGCCTCTGCTCCACCCTGAAACCTGGGGGAGACCTAAAAATGACAGCTTGGGAAGGGGCAGCAGTGTCCATGTAGACACTAGGCTGCAAGGTCCCACTTCCAGATGCCGTGACCATGCTGGTGGAAGGGATTGCCACAGAAGTCCTGGGCTGCCCAGTTACAATAGGGGGATCGATGGTAGGGGCTGGAAGAGGGGTAGGTGAGTATAAAGGAGGGGTAGGATCTACACAGATGGGTGTTGGGGGTTCTTTTTCATGGGTCGGTGTCTGGACCTTCCTTACATTCTTGGGGATCTTTTTCCAGCGACACTGAATGTTCTTCTCCAAGGTGCCTGGGTGTTTGGCAGCAGCTAAGCACGGAAGCTTAGGAGGAGGGGGCAGCTCACCTCGATCCCACGTCAGTGCCTCGTTCCCCGACGGGGGCGACCTCAGCCCTGGCAGTGGCAGAAAAAGCGGCAGGGGAATCTTCCGCTTCCAGGGCCTACTGCTGGTAGATAGCAGGGAAGAGGAGCTTCTTGTTGGGATGCGTGAAGACTCTTCACGCTGCAGCTCCTTCCCAGACGTGAGTGAGCCTGGTGATTTGGGCCGGTGGTCTTCCCCCAGCACTTTTTTTGTTGGCCTCTGCAGCAGCAGGGAGCAGCATGCGGTTGGGGCAGAGGACAGCACGGCATGGGATGGGGCCTTCACCTCCCTTTTCTCACCTCCTTCCGGGGCTGTCATTTTCCATTCTGCCCCTGTTTTCCCCAGCCCCCGTCTCCTCAGTGGGAGGTGACTGGATGGTACCGGCTTCCTGACGTTGACTCCCTGCTCAGGGCAGAAGGCAGGCGCTGGAGCAGCAGGGTGGTCCCGGTCAGATGTGGCAACCTCCCAGGAGGGCAAAAGCAGCGGGTGACAGCCCACCGGGGCCCCACGGCGGGGCGGGCGGCGGGGCCGGTGGGGCCGGCGGCGGTGGCGGAGCCAGGTACGAAATTTACACAGTAAATTGCCCATGTAGGACCGGTTGTGCGCCAAGCGATCCGAGAACAGAGTGTGAAACTGGGAGAGCTTCTCCTTCGCTTCACCTCCTCTCAAGGTCTAGCACGCACTGGACACTGGATGGCTCAGCCTGGCGCTTGTGACATGTCCATTGTACTCGTCACAGAGAAAGGGTGGGCGGGGCAGGGTGTGGGGCGGGGGTCGCATGCAAGCCCAGCCCGTGGAGAAACCCCCGCCCAAGGGCAAAGGGCGGGGCCCCAGAGCCCGACCCCTTCTGGGCTTTCTAGTGGCTGGGACTTCTCGCTGTGGGTGGCAGGTGTTTGGCACCGGATGGGCCACCATGCGGAGACTGTTGGGGACTCTGGAAGCCTTCTCCTGCAGAGCTCACCCTGCCTGGGCACCGGCTCTGCAGGCCCCTCAGCCCTGCGTATGTATCGGCCAGCCCTTCCCCCCCAAGGGGCCCAGGGGCCAGAGCCTGTTCAGAGCTGAGTGCAGGAGGCACCCAGAGCTTGCCAGGCTGTGGCCCGCCTCCCCCAGGGACCTCCCCAGCTTCTCTGCGAGGCCTGATGACGGGAGCACCTTCTCCAGGGCTGCTCAGCTGCCAGCATCACCATGAGCCAGGTGGCGAAGATTTCTGAGCAGGGGATGCAGAGCCCTGACCCGACTGGGTGCTGCACCCCACGATGTCCCTTCCTGGCAGATAGGTTCTTTCTTCACTTCTTTTTCGAAACTTGGTAAAACAACATTTAAGCCTTCGACTGTTCTTCAGGGTATACAGATGGTAGTGGCTTAGCCGGGATTCGAAGCAAGCCTGTGTGATTCCAGAGCTCGTGCTCTGGACTGTGGCGCCTCCTTATCATATATGCTTCATGTGTTACTTTTTTTTTGTGTGGCCCTTATGGTACTTAGCCCTAAGTGCCATACGTGTGAGGAACACATACACTGCCCTGTAGGAGGTCTTCTTTTGTTCAACGCATGAATTGCTCATCCACCACATTTGGTGCAGCTTTTCTCCTTGGGGCATTTGCTGATTCAAATCTTACAGCCTAGGAGCTGAAAAGCCAAGGAGTTCAAAAGACTCTAACCACAGAAGCCAAACGGCAAGAGCTCAAGCTAAAGGCAACAACTAATGGAATGACAAGCTAAGTGTATCTTTAGTCTCACAGGGCTGCGGAAACCATTACATTTAAAGCCTAACAAATACATGGGTAGTTGGGAACAGGGAGAATCCAAACGCTTATATGGTAATCGCAAAGGGCAACACCCATAGAGGAAGGACAAGACAGAAATAGAGCAACCTTCACACAGAGTGAAAAACAGCTTTGAATGAGCTCAAACTGAGAATGGACTAAGGTTTCCAGTCCCTAGAGTAACTGTCTGCCATGGGCAAAAGGAAATCTTTTCAAGAGAACGATAACAACATCCAGAATGTGGAGGTATCTTTATAGTTTCCTAAAAGAAGTTAAGCCCAATTTTAATATAAAAAATAATTGGGCGGGGCTTCCCAGGTGGCGCAGTGGTTGAGAATCTGCCTGCTAATGCAGGGGACACGGGTTCGAGCCCTGGTCTGGGAAGATCCCACATGCCGCGGAGCAACTAGGCCCGTGAGCCACAACTACTGAGCCTGCGCGTCTGGCGCCTGTGCTCTGCAACAAGAGAGGCCACGATAGTGAGAGGCCCGCGCACCGCGATGAAGAGTGGCCCCCGCTTGTCGCAACTAGAGAAAGCCCTCACAGAAACGAAGACCCAACACAGCCAAAAATAAATAAATTAATTAATTAAATTAAAAAAAAAAACAACTTAAAAAAAAAAAAAAAGCACTAGGCTTCTACTTAAAAAAAAAAAATAATTGGACATACCAGGAAAAAGACTAAATGATCAAAAGCTCAAAAAAAAAAAAAAAAAAAAAAAAACAAAACAAGAAAGAAAGAAAGAAGACAATATAAATAGACACAGGAGGACAAGAGTTACCAGGCGTTGGTTAAAAAATAACAAAACAACTATGATCAAACAAAGAAAATAGACACATGGCAAATAAGCGTATGAAAAGATGCTACACATTCCATGCCATCAGGGAATTTTAAATTAGAACAATAATGAGATACCACTACACACCTATTCAAATGGCTAAAATCCAAATACTGAAATACCAAAGTTGTTGGGGATGCAGAACAACTGGAATTCTCATTTGTTGCTAGCAGGATACTTGGCAGTTTCCTACAAAACTAAACATACTTTTACCATACAGTGATCTAGTACTCATGCTCTTTGGTATTTACCCATAGGAACAGAAAAGTTATGTCCACATAAAAACCTGCACATGGATGTTTATAACAGTTTCTTTCATAATTGCCAAAACTTGAAATCAACCAAGATGTTTTTCAATAGGTGAATGCATAAACAAACTATTGTATCTCCGTACAAAGGAATAGCATTCAGCAATAAAAAGAAAAGGCTATGAAGCCATGAAAAGACATGGAAGAAGCTTAAATGCATATTGCTAAGTGAAAAAAAGCCAATCTGCAAAGGCTACATGCATATTATATGATTGCAGCGATATGAAATTTAGGAAAAGGCAAAAGTGTGGAGACAATCAAAAGATCAGTGGTTGCCAGAGGTTGTGGGGAGGGAGAAAAGGATGGGTGAAGCCCCGAATTTTAAAGGCAGAGAAACTCCTGTGTATGGTTCTGTAATGGTGGATACAGGTTATTGCACATTTGTCAAAAATCATACAATGTACAAAACAAAGAGTGAAGTGTAAAGTAAAGCATGGACATTAGTTAGTAATAATGTATCAATATTGGTTCATTAACTATAACAAATATATTATGCTAATGTAAGACGTTAATAATAGGGGAAACTGGGTTGAGAGGTAAGGAAGTATGAGAACTCTGTCCTTTCTGCCTAATTTTTCTGTAAACCAGAAACAGCTCCAAAATAGTCTATTAATTTAAAAAACAAATCTAGACCTGCATACAAAACTTGCACGTAAATCCAGCCACAGCAGCATTATTCATAAGAGCCCCAAAGTGGAAATAACCCAAATGGCCATTTACTGTGAATGATCAATGAAACACAGTAATATCCACACCATGGAATATTATTCAGCCATAAAAAGAAATCAAGTACTGATACATACTACAACATAGATGAACCTTGAAAACATGCTAAGTAATTGTATGATTCCACTTGTATGCAATGTCCAGACTAGGCAAATCTGTAGAGACAAAGTATATTAGTGGCTGCCTAGGGTTTGGAGAAGTGGGGGAGTGAGTGACTTATAGTAGATTATTTTTGGGGGGGGGTGGATGAAAGTTTTACAATTGATTGTGGTGGTAGATGCATAACACATTAAATTGTACACTTTAAATAATATGGAAGTAAATTATATCTCAATGAAACTATTATTTAAAATTATGATTTTACAGAAATTCAGTCCTTAACTCTATTATCTATCTATCTGTCTATCTATCTATCATCTGTTTATCTATCTATCTATCTATCTATCTATCTATCTATCCATCTATCTATCTATCTATCCATCTATCTATCTGTTTATCTATCTCTCCGTCTGTCTATCTATCTATCTGTCTGTCTGTCTATCTGTATCTGTGTATCTATCTCTCTCTCTATCTATCTCTCTGTCTATATCTATCTCTCTATCTCTCTCTCTCTCTTCTCTATCTATCTGCCTATCTATCTCTCTCTCTCTGTCTCTCTGTCTATCTCCCTATCTGTCTATCTCTACCTATCTATCTATCCCTCTGTTTATCTACCTCTATCTATGTATCTATCTGTCTGTCTGTCTATCTATGTATCTATCTCTATCACTCTATCATCTATCTATCTATCATCTCTCTATCTATGTATCTATCTATCTGTGTATCTATCTATATCTACCTGTCTACCCATCTATCCTTATGTATAGAACAGTAACAATGGCTTATAAGTCACTTCCCTACATTATTTTATCCTTCCAAAACTCTTGAGAGGTCAATAGGCCATAGGAAAAGCACTGAGTTCACTGAAACACTTGAAGGTTGAATTAACTGTTTGTGATCACTCAATCAGTAAATGGTGATGCAGGGAATTCCACACACATCTTCTCTGTCCTCCCTTCCTCCTTCCCTCCCTCCTACTTGCTGACTCTATTCCAGCCACATTATTTACTAATTCTTCCCTGAGGACACTGGCCTCCTTCCTCTGGGCCTTGCAGAGGTTATTCCCATGATCTGGAATGCTTTTCCCTCAGATGTCTGACTCATCTGCCTCCCTCTAGACTGTTCAAATTCCACCTTCCCAGTAAGACTTATCCTGTCTACCGTTTAAGTTGAAAGCCTTGCTCCTCTCTGCCCACAATCTCACCTCACCATATACTGCTTAATCTCCATAACATTTATTCCTGGCGAACCTACCAGATAATGTACATGGGTTTCTGTTCTCCCCTCCAACTGGAAGATAGGCTGCACAGACTCAGGAATCTTGCCATTATTAAACCTAGTGGAGGCCCAGCAGAGCTCTAGGGTCAGCCAGAACTGGGCACAATTATAACTCTCGTGATTTGATATTTTAGTGGGTTAGCTCAGAGCCAAGCCAGTTATTAAAGAGGATCTTTTCTGCTATTTTAAGCAGCATGGTACGTTTGAGGTCAACTTACATTTTCAATAATTGCAGAGCAGGTATGAACTCTTCCTTTGTTTCTCCAGACACATGAACCTGGATGCCAAATCCATCCTCTCTGGGTGTAGTGGGAATGTATGAAGATGACTGGCCTAAGTCTCAATTGAATAAAAAGATGCCCCCAAAGACATTTCAACATTTTCGAAAAGTTCAATCATAAAGTGTGGTTCCTTATCACACATCAGGGATTATCTAGCCTCCAGTGTGGTTTTTGTTTTTTGCAGTAAAAATGTGTCATTTTATATTTTACATTTGCATTATGAAAATAGGTCTGTACACGAAGTAATACATATTTAATGAATATGAATCATGTAAATTTGGTCATGGTATTTAAAGTTGGCTTTGGCTTTGAAGTATTTTTAAATTCATAGAAAATATTGAACTTCTAATAAAATAAATAAAACATTTTAATAATTGATATTAATAATCAACTTCAAAATGTCTTTGTCTGCATTTTCTGTTCAATTGTAAAAGAGAAGTCACTTTCAGTAGTGTTCCAAAGTGAGTGATTGCAGCTTCTATGATGTGAAAAAAGATCCGATTGCCATTAGCTGTTCTTAAGTGCTGAACATAGCTGAGAGAAATTGTAAGAAGACACTCTCTGTCACTGGCAGGAAATCCATCTCCGTCCTTTGCGGGGGCAGTCCCGAGCTCATGTTTTAACGGACGCGAATGCAAACCGTGGTTCTCACGTGACTTTCTGAAGAGCCCCCGCAGCAGGCCCAGGTACCTTGAGTGGACTAAGTCTCACTTTATGGCAATGGCATCAGATGGTGGCTACAGAAGGTTGCCGACGTCCCTGTGTGCTCTGACAGGCTCTGCAGACCGGGGGACGAAAGGACCAAGGAACTCTGACCGCCCTCGGGAATCCCAAGTGACTGGAGGGACACCGCGTCAGGGCCCCAGGCAGTGTCGCCCACTGTTCCGGAGGCGGGCGGAGGCTCCGCAGCCTCATTTCGTCCCGTCCCTTCCAGTATCTAAAATTGTTGTCAAGATGCTGGGTTAACTCAGGCAGGTCTACAAAGGCGTCCCAAGCAGCAAACGTGTCTGTGATGAAATAGCCAATGAAAGAGATTTGGGATTTGGGGATGCTGCAGGTATTTCTGTCAAAAACTGCCATCACCACAGGCAAGTCCTGTCGCTTCTCTTCATCAGTCTGAGAAAAACATTCGTCTGAGATACGTGCGGCCCACTCAATGCACTGCTCCAGGGGTCGGCAGGGATTGGACACATCAGCACACTTAATGAGTCAGGGTGAGTCACCCCAAGTCTCCCTCCTCTGGACCTTAGTTCCTCCTGATTGTCACTCGTTACACTGAAAACAGGTTTCAGGAGTCAGCACGTGCAGCCATCATAATGTGTGCCTAATTCCACATCCCAGTCACTGGGACACAAAATTTTGGTGTCTTAAGTCTGGCTCCCACATCACCACTCACATATGTCAGTTCTTCCTCTACAGCTGAGTCAGTGAGTAAAGACACACAAACAGAAGTAGATTAATACGAACAAGGTTTTATTGACATATACATATGTACATAAAGCTGGGAAAGAGAAAGGCCCATTGAGGCAAATGCATAGGGGGAGAGGAAGCATCTGAAAACAGCAGTGGGCATCCTGCCAGTTCCAAGTCTAGGGAAAACTTGGGTCCGCCAAGTTAACAGTCAAGCCAGGGATGGCACAGTGGATGATACAGCCAGCTCTCTTCCATTCTCCTAACTGGAGCTTCTCAAGTCTGGTGTAGTTCTGAAGTGGGCTCATATGCTCCTCACCCTCCAGCACACACACAGACACACACAGACACACACACAGACACACACACACACACATTTGCACACCCCTGAGGTGTGGTCCTCCGGCTTGCTGTAAGAAGAGAGGAGGTTAAGTTTCACTTCAAGGGGCTGAGCCACTTTCCAGTGAGGCAAGGTCCATTCATGGTGACACACAGTTTGCAGAATAAGATCTGCTCTTCATTTGTTGAGTTTCTTCATAGAAGAAAGGAATTCGCTGGTGGCTCCTATGAAGCCCTGGGCAGGTTATGCGGCTGCCAGACTCCTGTGAGCACAGGCACAGCTGCCCTGACCAGGGGCCTGCAAACACAATGCTGGCTCGTCTAAGTCAGAGGGGTGTCCTGACTCGGGGACCCCAGTGTTCTTCCTGAGAGTGGAGGTTCCTCTCTAAATACGGATGCTGCTATCCCCCATGGCACCACCTGGGTTTTGACCAGGGGGGGCCTCAGGTGCTTTGTATGAATGTGGCACCAGAAGTGTATCCAGTCACAACAGGTGTGGTGCTGTCCCCCATGCCCCCCCCTCCCCGTTCTCTGCACAGATGGGTTCCAAGTCTGATGGCAGTTATTGACACAGGGCCTCCCAGCACCGGTGAGATGTTGTGCCCTCCGTCCGCACCACCTGTGTGTTGGCCAGGTGGGTCCCAGTTGTAAGCGGGAATAGCAGGTCCTCCAATCATGGGCATGATGTTGTTCCCTCCCAGACGACCACCACCTAGATTGTGGGCAGGTGGGCCCCTTGTGCTTGGAAATAAGGTAGAACTAGAAGTGTGTTGAAACCCACGGGTGATAACCACACTTGCAACTGCAACAGATGTGGTGTGCTCTGTTAGAAGGTGGAAACTGACATGTCCCTTGACACAGATTTCTTCTCCTTGGTGATGGAACTTTTAAATGTAGATTTTCTACGTCCAGATGGGCCCTGTGTGCAGTGACGGAAAGTGGAAACTCTAGGGCCTCCCATCGTGGGGATGGTGTTGTCCCCTGCCATCAGCGTACCACCTGTATTCAGCCCAGGTGGGCCCCAGGTATTTGGATTTAAGGTGGAATCAGGTATGTTCCCAAATGCTGGGATGGTGCCTGCCCCTCCTACTGCAGCAGCCTTGCCGTGGTCAGGTAGATGGCAGGTTGTCTGGCCCGAAGTAGGAACAGAAGCGGTGCTGGGTGCCCCACTTAGTCCTGCCCCGAAGTTAAGTGGTCTGGATGCCTGTGAGTGAGTGAGGCCTGGGGCTGACACGCCGACCCCAAGGCTCCCACCGGCCGTAGGGGCTGCAGGTCCCATGAACAGTGGGCCCGGTGTGGTGTCGGCAAAGAGCGAGCCACTGTCCCCAGTACTGGGCATCCTGGTGGCAAGTCCAAAGCCAGTAGCAATGGACACAGCCCTGGGGAGAATGCCTGGGTTGTCGCCAAAGGCCGGCTGCGTGTTGCTGGTGGTGGCGAATAGGGAAGCCGGCGAAGCTGCCGGCATGATGCTGACTCGCGGTGGCTAGGCTGCAGGGGCGACTAGGACTTTATCTTGTGCTGAGGCTGCTGGGTTTCCCAATAGAAAATTATCGTTAGGCCTCTGCCCATCGTTGGCCCCCAATGTGGCCTGAGACGGGAGACCTGGGTCCAAGGAAGCTTGAAGTGTTGGTCTATCTGTTGGCCGGCGTTGCAGGTAAATGAGTCGAGTCATGGGCTGAGGCATTGCTACCACTGGGTGGTGTGTTCCCAGAGCTAGGAACAGCCCTGTGAAATGTCTATTGGTTCGGCCTGGACACAGGGGCGGACTGGAAAATGACAGCCTGGGAAGGAGGTGTGGTGTCCATAGGTACAGTGTCAGAGCTGCTGCCTGCTGAAGCATTGGTGACGGCCGAAGCCGTAACTGGGGGGCTGGGGAAAACAGGAGCCGAATGGAAAATGACAGCCTGGGAAGGAGGTGTGGTGTCCATAGGTACAGTGTCAGAGATGCTGCCTGCTGAAGCATTGGTGACGGCCGAAGCCGTAACTGGGGGGCTGGGGAAAACAGGAGCCGAATGGAAAATGACCGCCTGGGAAGGATGTGTGGTGTCCATAGGTACAGTGTCAGAGCTGCTGCCTGCTGAAGCATTGGTGACGGCCGAAGCCGTAACTGGGGGGCTGGGGAAAACAGGAGCCGAATGGAAAATGACCGCCTGGGAAGGAGGTGTGGTGTCCATAGGTACAGTGTCAGAGCTGCTGCCTGCTGAAGCATTGGTGTCGTCCGAAGCCGTAACTGGGGGGCTGGGGAAAACAGGAGCCGAATGGAAAATGACAGCCTGGGAAGGAGGTGTGGTGTCCATAGGTACAGTGTCAGAGCTGCTGCCTGCTGAAGCATTGGTGACGGCCGAAGCCGTAACTGGGGGGCTGGGGAAAACAGGAGCCGAATGGAAAATGACAGCCTGGGAAGGAGGTGTGGTGTCCATAGGTACAGTGTCAGAGCTGCTGCCTGCTGAAGCACCGGTGACGGCCGAAGCCGTAACTGGGGGGCTGGGGAAAACAGGAGCCGAATGGAAAATGACAGCCTGGGAAGGAGGTGTGGTGTCCATAGGTACAGTGTCAGAGCTGCTGCCTGCTGAAGCATTGGTGACGGCCGAAGCCGTAACTGGGGGGCTGGGGAAAACAGGAGCCGAATGGAAAATGACCGCCTGGGAAGGAGGTGTGGTGTCCATAGGTACAGTGTCAGAGCTACTGCCTGCTGAAGCATTGGTGACGGCCGAAGCTGTAAATGGGGGGCTGGGGAAAGCAGGAGCCAAATGGAAAATGACAGCCTGGGAAGGAGGTGTGGTGTCCATAGGTACAGTGTCAGAGGTGCTGCTTGCTGAAGCACCGATGCCGGCCGAAGTCGTAAATGGGGGGCTGGGGAAAACTGGACCTGAAGCCATAAATGGGGTTCTGGGGAAAACAGGAGCTGAAGCCGTACATGGGGGTCTGGGGAAAACAGGAGCTGAAGCCCTAAATGGGTGGCTGGAGAAAACAGGGGCACCGGGGAGAGAGGCCCTCTGCTGCCCATCAGAGGTCCGAAATATGGGCTGAGGTTTGGTTTGGGGGCCAAAGGGATGGTTAACAATTGGGGTGGCGCAGGGGACCATCGGCACAGGTTGGGTGATGGACACTGGTACCCCTGTAAGGTGCCTCTGCTCCACCCTGAAACCTGGGGGAGACCTAAAAATGACAGCTTGGGAAGGGGCAGCAGTGTCCATGTAGACACTAGGCTGCAAGGTCCCACTTCCAGATGCCGTGACCATGCTGGTGGAAGGGATTGCCACAGAAGTCCTGGGCTGCCCAGTTACAATAGGGGGATCGATGGTAGGGGCTGGAAGAGGGGTAGGTGAGTATAAAGGAGGGGTAGGATCTACACAGATGGGTGTTGGGGGTTCTTTTTCATGGGTCGGTGTCTGGACCTTCCTTACATTCTTGGGGATCTTTTTCCAGCGACACTGAATGTTCTTCTCCAAGGTGCCTGGGTGTTTGGCAGCAGCTAAGCACGGAAGCTTAGGAGGAGGGGGCAGCTCACCTCGATCCCACGTCAGTGCCTCGTTCCCCGACGGGGGCGACCTCAGCCCTGGCAGTGGCAGAAAAAGCGGCAGGGGAATCTTCCGCTTCCAGGGCCTACTGCTGGTAGATAGCAGGGAAGAGGAGCTTCTTGTTGGGATGCGTGAAGACTCTTCACGCTGCAGCTCCTTCCCAGACGTGAGTGAGCCTGGTGATTTGGGCCGGTGGTCTTCCCCCAGCACTTTTTTTGTTGGCCTCTGCAGCAGCAGGGAGCAGCATGCGGTTGGGGCAGAGGACAGCACGGCATGGGATGGGGCCTTCACCTCCCTTTTCTCACCTCCTTCCGGGGCTGTCATTTTCCATTCTGCCCCTGTTTTCCCCAGCCCCCGTCTCCTCAGTGGGAGGTGACTGGATGGTACCGGCTTCCTGACGTTGACTCCCTCCTCAGGGCAGAAGGCAGGCGCTGGAGCAGCAGGGTGGTCCCGGTCAGAAGTGGCAGCCTCCCAGGAGGGCAAAAGCAGCGGGTGACAGCCCACCGGAGCCCCACGGCGGGGCGGGCGGCGGGGCCGGTGGGGCCGGCGGCGGTGGCGGAGCCAGGTACGAAATTTACACAGTAAATTGCCCATGTAGGACCGGTTGTGCGCCAAGCGATCCGAGAACAGAGTGTGAAACTGGGAGAGCTTCTCCTTCGCTTCACCTCCTCTCAAGGTCTAGCACGCACTGGACACTGGATGGCTCAGCCTGGCGCTTGTGACATGTCCATTGTACTCGTCACAGAGAAAGGGTGGGCGGGGCAGGGTGTGGGGCGGGGGTCGCATGCAAGCCCAGCCCGTGGAGAAACCCCCGCCCAAGGGCAAAGGGCGGGGCCCCAGAGCCCGACCCCTTCTGGACTTTCTAGTGGCTGGGACTTCTCGCTGTGGGTGGCAGGTGTTTGGCACCGGATGGGCCACCATGCGGAGACTCTTGGGGACTCTGGAAGCCTTCTCCTGCAGAGCTCACCCTGCCTGGGCACCGGCTCTGCAGGCCCCTCAGCCCTGCGTATGTATCGGCCAGCCCTTCCCCCCCAAGGGGCCCAGGGGCCAGAGCCTGTTCAGAGCTGAGTGCAGGAGGCACCCAGAGCTTGCCAGGCTGTGGCCCGCCTCCTCCAGGGACCTCCCCAGCTTCTCTGCGAGGCCTGATGACGGGAGCACCTTCTCCAGGGCTGCTCAGCTGCCAGCATCACCATGAGCCAGGTGGCGAAGGTTTCTGAGCAGGGGATGCAGAGCCCTGACCCGACTGGGTGCTGCACCCCACGATGTCCCTTCCTGGCAGATAGGTTCTTTCTTCACTTCTTTTTCGAAACTTGGTAAAACAACATTTAAACCTTCGACTGTTCTTCAGGGTATACAGATGGTAGTGGCTTAGCCGGGATTCGAAGCAAGCCTGTGTGATTCCAGAGCTCGTGCTCTGGACTGTGGCGCCTCCTTATCATATACGCTTCATGTGTTACTTTTTTTTTTTTGTGGCCCTTATGGTACTTAGCCCTAAGTGCCATACGTGTGAGGAACACATACACTGCCCTGTAGGAGGTCTTCTTTTGTTCAACACATGAATTGCTCATCCACCACATTTGGTGCAGCTTTTCTCCTTGGGGCATTTGCTGATTCAAATCTTACAGCCTAGGAGCTGAAAAGCCAAGGAGTTCAAAAGACTCTAACCACAGAAGCCAAACGGCAAGAGCTCAAGCTAAAGGCAACAACTAATGGAATGACAAGCTAAGTGTATCTTTAGTCTCACAGGGCTGCGGAAACCATTACATTTAAAGCCTAACAAATACATGGGTAGTTGGGAATAGGGAGAATCCAAACGCTTATATGGTAATCCCAAAGGGCAACACCCATAGAGGAAGGACAAGACAGAAATAGAGCAACCTTCACACAGACTGAAAAACAGCTTTGAATGAGCTCAAACTGAGAATGGACTAAGGTTTCCAGTCCCTACAGTAACTGTCTGCCATGGGCAAAAGGAAATCTTTTCAAGAGAACGATAACAACATCCAGAATGTGGAGGTATCTTTATAGTTTCCTAAAAGAAGTTAAGCCCAATTTTAATATAAAAAATAATTGGGCGGGGCTTCCCAGGTGGCGCAGTGGTTGAGAATCTGCCTGCTAATGCAGGGGACACGGGTTCGAGCCCTGGTCTGGGAAGATCCCACATGCCGCGGAGCAACTAGGCCCGTGAGCCACAACTACTGAGCCTGTGCGTCTGGAGCCTGTGCTCTGCAACAAGAGAGGCCACGATAGTGAGAGGCCCGCGCACCGCGATGAAGAGTGGCCCCCGCTTGCCGCAACTAGAGAAAGCCCTCACAGAAACGAAGACCCAACACAGCCAAAAATTAATTAATTAATTAATTAAATGTAAAAAAAAAAAAAAACAGCTTAAAAAAAAAAAAGCACTAGGCTTCTACTTTAAAAAAAAAATAATTGGACATACCAGGAAAAAGACTAAATGATCAAAAGCTCAAAAAAACAAACAAACAAAAAAAAACAGAACAAGAAAGAAAGAAAGAAGACAATATAAATAGACACAGGAGGACAAGAGTTACCAGGCGTTGCTTAAAAAATAACAAAACAACTATGATCAAACAAAGAAAATAGACACATGGCAAATAAGCGTATGAAAAGATGCTACACATTCCATGCCATCAGGGAATTTTAAATTAGAACAATAATGAGATACCACTACACACCTATTCAAATGGCTAAAATCCAAATACTGAAATACCAAAGTTGTTGGGGATGCAGAACAACTGGAATTCTCATTTGTTGCTAGCAGGATACTTGGCAGTTTCCTACAAAACTAAACATACTTTTACCATACAGTGATCTAGTACTCATGCTCTTTGGTATTTACCCATAGGAACAGAAAAGTTATGTCCACATAAAAACCTGCACATGGATGTTTATAACAGTTTCTTTCATAATTGCCAAAACTTGAAATCAACCAAGATGTTTTTCAATAGGTGAATGCATAAACAAACTATTGTATCTCCGTACAAAGGAATAGCATTCAGCAATAAAAAGAAAAGGCTATGAAGCCATGAAAAGACATGGAAGAAGCTTAAATGCATATTGCTAAGTGAAAAAAAGCCAATCTGCAAAGGCTACATGCATATTATATGATTGCAGCGATATGAAATTTAGGAAAAGGCAAAAGTGTGGAGACAATCAAAAGATCAGTGGTTGCCAGAGGTTGTAGGGAGGGAGAAAAGGATGGGTGAAGCCCCGAATTTTAAAGGCAGAGAAACTCCTGTGTATGGTTCTGTAATGGTGGATACAGGTTATTGCACATTTGTCAAAAGTCATACAATGTACAAAACAAAGAGTGAAGTGTAAAGTAAAGCATGGACATTAGTTAGTAATAATGTATCAATATTGGTTCATTAACTATAACAAATATATTATGCTAATGTAAGACGTTAATAATAGGGGAAACTGGGTTGAGAGGTAAGGAAGTATGAGAACTCTGTCCTTTCTGCCTAATTTTTCTGTAAACCAGAAACAGCTCCAAAATAGTCTATTAATTTAAAAAACAAATCTAGACCTGCATACAAAACTTGCACGTAAATCCAGCCACAGCAGCATTATTCATAAGAGCCCCAAAGTGGAAATAACCCAAATGGCCATTTACTGTGAATGATCAATGAAACACAGTAATATCCACACCATGGAATATTATTCAGCCATAAAAAGAAATCAAGTACTGATACATACTACAACATAGATGAACCTTGAAAACATGCTAAGTAATTGTATGATTCCACTTGTATGCAATGTCCAGACTAGGCAAATCTGTAGAGACAAAGTATATTAGTGGCTGCCTAGGGTTTGGAGAAGTGGGGGAGTGAGTGACTTATAGTAGATTATTTTTGGGGGGGGGTGGATGAAAGTTTTACAATTGATTGTGGTGGTAGATGCATAACACATTAAATTGTACACTTTAAATAATATGGAAGTAAATTATATCTCAATGAAACTATTATTTAAAATTATGATTTTACAGAAATTCAGTCCTTAACTCTATTATCTATCTATCTATCTGTCTGTCTATCTATCTATCATCTATTTATCTATCTATCTATCTATCTATGCATCCATCTATCTATCTATCCATCTATCTGTTTATCTATCTCTCCGTCTGTCTATCTATCTATCTGTCTGTCTGTCTATCTGTATCTGTGTATCTATCTCTCTCTCTATCTCTCTGTCTATATCTATCTATCTATCTCTCTATCTCTCTCTCTCTCTTCTCTATCTATCTGCCTATCTATCTCTCTCTCTGTCTCTCTGTCTATCTCTACCTATCTATCTATCCCTCTGTTTATCTACCTCTATCTATGTATCTATCTGTCTGTCTGTCTATCTATGTATCTATCTCTATCACTCTATCTATCATCTATCTATCATCTCTCTATCTATGTATCTATCTATCTGTGTATCTATCTATATCTACCTGTCTACCCATCTATCCTTATGTATAGAACAGTAACAATGGCTTATAAGTCACTTCCCTACATTATTTTATCCTTCCAAAACTCTTGAGAGGTCAATAGGCCATAGGAAAAGCACTGAGTTCACTGAAACACTTGAAGGTTGAATTAACTGTTTGTGATCACTCAATCAGTAAATGGTGATGCAGGGAATTCCACACACATCTTCTCTGTCCTCCCTTCCTCCTTCCCTCCCTCCTACTTGCTGACTCTATTCCAGCCACATTATTTACTAATTCTTCCCTGAGGACACTGGCCTCCTTCCTCTGGGCCTTGCAGAGGTTATTCCCATGATCTGGAATGCTTTTCCCTCAGATGTCTGACTCATCTGCCTCCCTCTAGACTGTTCAAATTCCACCTTCCCAGTAAGACTTATCCTGTCTACCGTTTAAGTTGAAAGCCTTGCTCCTCTCTGCCCACAGTCTCACCTCACCATATACTGCTTAATCTCCATAACATTTATTCCTGGCGAACCTACCAGATAATGTACATGGGTTTCTGTTCTCCCCTGCAACTGGAAGATAGGCTGCACAGACTCAGGAATCTTGCCATTATTAAACCTAGTGGAGGCCCAGCAGAGCTCTAGGGTCAGCCAGAACTGGGCACAATTATAACTCTCGTGATTTGATATTTTAGTGGGTTAGCTCAGAGCCAAGCCAGTTATTAAAGAGGATCTTTTCTGCTATTTTAAGCAGCATGGTACGTTTGAGGTCAACTTACATTTTCAATAATTGCAGAGCAGGTATGAACTCTTCCTTTGTTTCTCCAGACACATGAACCTGGATGCCAAATCCATCCTCTCTGGGTGTAGTGGGAATGTATGAAGATGACTGGCCTAAGTCTCAATTGAATAAAAAGATGCCCCCAAAGACATTTCAACATTTTCGAAAAGTTCAATCATAAAGTGTGGTTCCTTATCACACATCAGGGATTATCTAGCCTCCAGTGTGGTTTTTGTTTTTTGCAGTAAAAATGTGTCATTTTATATTTTACATTTGCATTATGAAAATAGGTCTGTACACGAAGTAATACATATTTAATGAATATGAATCATGTAAATTTGGTCATGGTATTTAAAGTTGGCTTTGGCTTTGAAGTATTTTTAAATTCATAGAAAATATTGAACTTCTAATAAAATAAATAAAACATTTTAATAATTGATATTAATAATCAACTTCAAAATGTCTTTGTCTGCATTTTCTGTTCAATTGTAAAAGAGAAGTCACTTTCAGTAGTGTTCCAAAGTGAGTGATTGCAGCTTCTATGATGTGAAAAAAGATCCGATTGCCATTAGCTGTTCTTAAGTGCTGAACATAGCTGAGAGAAATTGTAAGAAGACACTCTCTGTCACTGGCAGGAAATCCATCTCCGTCCTTTGCGGGGGCAGTCCCGAGCTCATGTTTTAACGGACGCGAATGCAAACCGTGGTTCTCACGTGACTTTCTGAAGAGCCCCCGCAGCAGGCCCAGGTACCTTGAGTGGACTAAGTCTCACTTTATGGCAATGGCATCAGATGGTGGCTACAGAAGGTTGCCGACGTCCCTGTGTGCTCTGACAGGCTCTGCAGACCGGGGGACGAAAGGACCAAGGAACTCTGACCGCCCTCGGGAATCCCAAGTGACTGGAGGGACACCGCGTCAGGGCCCCAGGCAGTGTCGCCCACTGTTCCGGAGGCGGGCGGAGGCTCCGCAGCCTCATTTCGTCCCGTCCCTTCCAGTATCTAAAATTGTTGTCAAGATGCTGGGTTAACTCAGGCAGGTCTACAAAGGCGTCCCAAGCAGCAAACATGTCTGTGATGAAATAGCCAATGAAAGAGATTTGGGATTTGGGGATGCTGCAGGTATTTCTGTCAAAAACTGCCATCACCACAGGCAAGTCCTGTCGCTTCTCTTCATCAGTCTGAGAAAAACATTCGTCTGAGATACGTGCGGCCCACTCAATGCACTGCTCCAGGGGTCGGCAGGGATTGGACACATCAGCACACTTAATGAGTCAGGGTGAGTCACCCCAAGTCTCCCTCCTCTGGACCTTAGTTCCTCCTGATTGTCACTCGTTACACTGAAAACAGATTTCAGGAGTCAGCACGTGCAGCCATCATAATGTGTGCCTAATTCCACATCCCAGTCACTGGGACACAAAATTTTGGTGTCTTAAGTCTGGCTCCCACATCACCACTCACATATGTCAGTTCTTCCTCTACAGCTGAGTCAGTGAGTAAAGACACACAAACAGAAGTAGATTAATACGAACAAGGTTTTATTGACATATACATATGTACATAAAGCTGGGAAAGAGAAAGGCCCATTGAGGCAAATGCATAGGGGGAGAGGAAGCATCTGAAAACAGCAGTGGGCATCCTGCCAGTTCCAAGTCTAGGGAAAACTTGGGTCCGCCAAGTTAACAGTCAAGCCAGGGATGGCACAGTGGATGATACAGCCAGCTCTCTTCCATTCTCCTAACTGGAGCTTCTCAAGTCTGGTGTAGTTCTGAAGTGGGCTCATATGCTCCTCACCCTCCAGCACACACACAGACACACACAGACACACACACAGACACACACACACACACATTTGCACACCCCTGAGGTGTGGTCCTCCGGCTTGCTGTAAGAAGAGAGGAGGTTAAGTTTCACTTCAAGGGGCTGAGCCACTTTCCAGTGAGGCAAGGTCCATTCATGGTGACACACAGTTTGCAGAATAAGATCTGCTCTTCATTTGTTGAGTTTCTTCATAGAAGAAAGGAATTCGCTGGTGGCTCCTATGAAGCCCTGGGCAGGTTATGCGGCTGCCAGACTCCTGTGAGCACAGGCACAGCTGCCCTGACCAGGGGCCTGCAAACACAATGCTGGCTCGTCTAAGTCAGAGGGGTGTCCTGACTCGGGGACCCCAGTGTTCTTCCTGAGAGTGGAGGTTCCTCTCTAAATACGGATGCTGCTGTCCCCCATGGCACCACCTGGGTTTTGACCAGGGGGGGCCTCAGGTGCTTTGTATGAATGTGGCACCAGAAGTGTATCCAGTCACAACAGGTGTGGTGCTGTCCCCCATGCCCCCCCCTCCCCGTTCTCTGCACAGATGGGTTCCAAGTCTGATGGCAGTTATTGACACAGGGCCTCCCAGCACCGGTGAGATGTTGTGCCCTCCGTCCGCACCACCTGTGTGTTGGCCAGGTGGGTCCCAGTTGTAAGCGGGAATAGCAGGTCCTCCAATCATGGGCATGATGTTGTTCCCTCCCAGACGACCACCACCTAGATTGTGGGCAGGTGGGCCCCTTGTGCTTGGAAATAAGGTAGAACTAGAAGTGTGTTGAAACCCACGGGTGATAACCACACTTGCAACTGCAACAGATGTGGTGTGCTCTGTTAGAAGGTGGAAACTGACATGTCCCTTGACACAGATTTCTTCTCCTTGGTGATGGAACTTTTAAATGTAGATTTTCTACGTCCAGATGGGCCCTGTGTGCAGTGACGGAAAGTGGAAACTCTAGGGCCTCCCATCGTGGGGATGGTGTTGTCCCCTGCCATCAGCGTACCACCTGTATTCAGCCCAGGTGGGCCCCAGGTATTTGGATTTAAGGTGGAATCAGGTATGTTCCCAAATGCTGGGATGGTGCCTGCCCCTCCTACTGCAGCAGCCTTGCCGTGGTCAGGTAGATGGCAGGTTGTCTGGCCCGAAGTAGGAACAGAAGCGGTGCTGGGTGCCCCACTTAGTCCTGCCCCGAAGTTAAGTGGTCTGGATGCCTGTGAGTGAGTGAGGCCTGGGGCTGACACGCCGACCCCAAGGCTCCCACCGGCCGTAGGGGCTGCAGGTCCCATGAACAGTGGGCCCGGTGTGGTGTCGGCAAAGAGCGAGCCACTGTCCCCAGTACTGGGCATCCTGGTGGCAAGTCCAAAGCCAGTAGCAATGGACACAGCCCTGGGGAGAATGCCTGGGTTGTCGCCAAAGGCCGGCTGCGTGTTGCTGGTGGTGGCGAATAGGGAAGCCGGCGAAGCTGCCGGCATGATGCTGACTCGCGGTGGCTAGGCTGCAGGGGCGACTAGGACTTTATCTTGTGCTGAGGCTGCTGGGTTTCCCAATAGAAAATTATCGTTAGGCCTCTGCCCATCGTTGGCCCCCAATGTGGCCTGAGACGGGAGACCTGGGTCCAAGGAAGCTTGAAGTGTTGGTCTATCTGTTGGCCGGCGTTGCAGGTAAATGAGTCGAGTCATGGGCTGAGGCATTGCTACCACTGGGTGGTGTGTTCCCAGAGCTAGGAACAGCCCTGTGAAATGTCTATTGGTTCGGCCTGGACACAGGGGCGGACTGGAAAATGACAGCCTGGGAAGGAGGTGTGGTGTCCATAGGTACAGTGTCAGAGCTGCTGCCTGCTGAAGCATTGGTGACGGCCGAAGCCGTAACTGGGGGGCTGGGGAAAACAGGAGCCGAATGGAAAATGACAGCCTGGGAAGGAGGTGTGGTGTCCATAGGTACAGTGTCAGAGATGCTGCCTGCTGAAGCATTGGTGACGGCCGAAGCCGTAACTGGGGGGCTGGGGAAAACAGGAGCCGAATGGAAAATGACAGCCTGGGAAGGAGGTGTGGTGTCCATAGGTACAGTGTCAGAGCTGCTGCCTGCTGAAGCATTGGTGACGGCCGAAGCCGTAACTGGGGGGCTGGGGAAAACAGGAGCCGAATGGAAAATGACCGCCTGGGAAGGAGGTGTGGTGTCCATAGGTACAGTGTCAGAGCTGCTGCCTGCTGAAGCATTGGTGTCGTCCGAAGCCGTAACTGGGGGGCTGGGGAAAACAGGAGCCGAATGGAAAATGACAGCCTGGGAAGGAGGTGTGGTGTCCATAGGTACAGTGTCAGAGCTGCTGCCTGCTGAAGCATTGGTGACGGCCGAAGCCGTAACTGGGGGGCTGGGGAAAACAGGAGCCGAATGGAAAATGACAGCCTGGGAAGGAGGTGTGGTGTCCATAGGTACAGTGTCAGAGCTGCTGCCTGCTGAAGCACCGGTGACGGCCGAAGCCGTAACTGGGGGGCTGGGGAAAACAGGAGCCGAATGGAAAATGACAGCCTGGGAAGGAGGTGTGGTGTCCATAGGTACAGTGTCAGAGCTGCTGCCTGCTGAAGCATTGGTGACGGCCGAAGCCGTAACTGGGGGGCTGGGGAAAACAGGAGCCGAATGGAAAATGACCGCCTGGGAAGGAGGTGTGGTGTCCATAGGTACAGTGTCAGAGCTACTGCCTGCTGAAGCATTGGTGACGGCCGAAGCTGTAAATGGGGGGCTGGGGAAAGCAGGAGCCAAATGGAAAATGACAGCCTGGGAAGGAGGTGTGGTGTCCATAGGTACAGTGTCAGAGGTGCTGCTTGCTGAAGCACCGATGCCGGCCGAAGTCGTAAATGGGGGGCTGGGGAAAACTGGACCTGAAGCCATAAATGGGGTTCTGGGGAAAACAGGAGCTGAAGCCGTACATGGGGGTCTGGGGAAAACAGGAGCTGAAGCCCTAAATGGGTGGCTGGAGAAAACAGGGGCACCGGGGAGAGAGGCCCTCTGCTGCCCATCAGAGGTCCGAAATATGGGCTGAGGTTTGGTTTGGGGGCCAAAGGGATGGTTAACAATTGGGGTGGCGCAGGGGACCATCGGCACAGGTTGGGTGATGGACACTGGTACCCCTGTAAGGTGCCTCTGCTCCACCCTGAAACCTGGGGGAGACCTAAAAATGACAGCTTGGGAAGGGGCAGCAGTGTCCATGTAGACACTAGGCTGCAAGGTCCCACTTCCAGATGCCGTGACCATGCTGGTGGAAGGGATTGCCACAGAAGTCCTGGGCTGCCCAGTTACAATAGGGGGATCGATGGTAGGGGCTGGAAGAGGGGTAGGTGAGTATAAAGGAGGGGTAGGATCTACACAGATGGGTGTTGGGGGTTCTTTTTCATGGGTCGGTGTCTGGACCTTCCTTACATTCTTGGGGATCTTTTTCCAGCGACACTGAATGTTCTTCTCCAAGGTGCCTGGGTGTTTGGCAGCAGCTAAGCACGGAAGCTTAGGAGGAGGGGGCAGCTCACCTCGATCCCACGTCAGTGCCTCGTTCCCCGACGGGGGCGACCTCAGCCCTGGCAGTGGCAGAAAAAGCGGCAGGGGAATCTTCCGCTTCCAGGGCCTACTGCTGGTAGATAGCAGGGAAGAGGAGCTTCTTGTTGGGATGCGTGAAGACTCTTCACGCTGCAGCTCCTTCCCAGACGTGAGTGAGCCTGGTGATTTGGGCCGGTGGTCTTCCCCCAGCACTTTTTTTGTTGGCCTCTGCAGCAGCAGGGAGCAGCATGCGGTTGGGGCAGAGGACAGCACGGCATGGGATGGGGCCTTCACCTCCCTTTTCTCACCTCCTTCCGGGGCTGTCATTTTCCATTCTGCCCCTGTTTTCCCCAGCCCCCGTCTCCTCAGTGGGAGGTGACTGGATGGTACCGGCTTCCTGACGTTGACTCCCTCCTCAGGGCAGAAGGCAGGCGCTGGAGCAGCAGGGTGGTCCCGGTCAGAAGTGGCAGCCTCCCAGGAGGGCAAAAGCAGCGGGTGACAGCCCACCGGAGCCCCACGGCGGGGCGGGCGGCGGGGCCGGTGGGGCCGGCGGCGGTGGCGGAGCCAGGTACGAAATTTACACAGTAAATTGCCCATGTAGGACCGGTTGTGCGCCAAGCGATCCGAGAACAGAGTGTGAAACTGGGAGAGCTTCTCCTTCGCTTCACCTCCTCTCAAGGTCTAGCACGCACTGGACACTGGATGGCTCAGCCTGGCGCTTGTGACATGTCCATTGTACTCGTCACAGAGAAAGGGTGGGCGGGGCAGGGTGTGGGGCGGGGGTCGCATGCAAGCCCAGCCCGTGGAGAAACCCCCGCCCAAGGGCAAAGGGCGGGGCCCCAGAGCCCGACCCCTTCTGGACTTTCTAGTGGCTGGGACTTCTCGCTGTGGGTGGCAGGTGTTTGGCACCGGATGGGCCACCATGCGGAGACTGTTGGGGACTCTGGAAGCCTTCTCCTGCAGAGCTCACCCTGCCTGGGCACCGGCTCTGCAGGCCCCTCAGCCCTGCGTATGTATCGGCCAGCCCTTCCCCCCCAAGGGGCCCAGGGGCCAGAGCCTGTTCAGAGCTGAGTGCAGGAGGCACCCAGAGCTTGCCAGGCTGTGGCCCGCCTCCTCCAGGGACCTCCCCAGCTTCTCTGCGAGGCCTGATGACGGGAGCACCTTCTCCAGGGCTGCTCAGCTGCCAGCATCACCATGAGCCAGGTGGCGAAGGTTTCTGAGCAGGGGATGCAGAGCCCTGACCCGACTGGGTGCTGCACCCCACGATGTCCCTTCCTGGCAGATAGGTTCTTTCTTCACTTCTTTTTCGAAACTTGGTAAAACAACATTTAAACCTTCGACTGTTCTTCAGGGTATACAGATGGTAGTGGCTTAGCCGGGATTCGAAGCAAGCCTGTGTGATTCCAGAGCTCGTGCTCTGGACTGTGGCGCCTCCTTATCATATACGCTTCATGTGTTACTTTTTTTTTTTTGTGGCCCTTATGGTACTTAGCCCTAAGTGCCATACGTGTGAGGAACACATACACTGCCCTGTAGGAGGTCTTCTTTTGTTCAACACATGAATTGCTCATCCACCACATTTGGTGCAGCTTTTCTCCTTGGGGCATTTGCTGATTCAAATCTTACAGCCTAGGAGCTGAAAAGCCAAGGAGTTCAAAAGACTCTAACCACAGAAGCCAAACGGCAAGAGCTCAAGCTAAAGGCAACAACTAATGGAATGACAAGCTAAGTGTATCTTTAGTCTCACAGGGCTGCGGAAACCATTACATTTAAAGCCTAACAAATACATGGGTAGTTGGGAATAGGGAGAATCCAAACGCTTATATGGTAATCCCAAAGGGCAACACCCATAGAGGAAGGACAAGACAGAAATAGAGCAACCTTCACACAGACTGAAAAACAGCTTTGAATGAGCTCAAACTGAGAATGGACTAAGGTTTCCAGTCCCTAGAGTAACTGTCTGCCATGGGCAAAAGGAAATCTTTTCAAGAGAACGATAACAACATCCAGAATGTGGAGGTATCTTTATAGTTTCCTAAAAGAAGTTAAGCCCAATTTTAATATAAAAAATAATTGGGCGGGGCTTCCCAGGTGGCGCAGTGGTTGAGAATCTGCCTGCTAATGCAGGGGACACGGGTTCGAGCCCTGGTCTGGGAAGATCCCACATGCCGCGGAGCAACTAGGCCCGTGAGCCACAACTACTGAGCCTGTGCGTCTGGAGCCTGTGCTCTGCAACAAGAGAGGCCACGATAGTGAGAGGCCCGCGCACCGCGATGAAGAGTGGCCCCCGCTTGCCGCAACTAGAGAAAGCCCTCACAGAAACGAAGACCCAACACAGCCAAAAATTAATTAATTAATTAATTAAATGTAAAAAAAAAAAAAAACAGCTTAAAAAAAAAAAAAGCACTAGGCTTCTACTTTAAAAAAAAAATAATTGGACATACCAGGAAAAAGACTAAATGATCAAAAGCTCAAAAAAACAAACAAACAAAAAAAAACAGAACAAGAAAGAAAGAAAGAAGACAATATAAATAGACACAGGAGGACAAGAGTTACCAGGCGTTGCTTAAAAAATAACAAAACAACTATGATCAAACAAAGAAAATAGACACATGGCAAATAAGCGTATGAAAAGATGCTACACATTCCATGCCATCAGGGAATTTTAAATTAGAACAATAATGAGATACCACTACACACCTATTCAAATGGCTAAAATCCAAATACTGAAATACCAAAGTTGTTGGGGATGCAGAACAACTGGAATTCTCATTTGTTGCTAGCAGGATACTTGGCAGTTTCCTACAAAACTAAACATACTTTTACCATACAGTGATCTAGTACTCATGCTCTTTGGTATTTACCCATAGGAACAGAAAAGTTATGTCCACATAAAAACCTGCACATGGATGTTTATAACAGTTTCTTTCATAATTGCCAAAACTTGAAATCAACCAAGATGTTTTTCAATAGGTGAATGCATAAACAAACTATTGTATCTCCGTACAAAGGAATAGCATTCAGCAATAAAAAGAAAAGGCTATGAAGCCATGAAAAGACATGGAAGAAGCTTAAATGCATATTGCTAAGTGAAAAAAAGCCAATCTGCAAAGGCTACATGCATATTATATGATTGCAGCGATATGAAATTTAGGAAAAGGCAAAAGTGTGGAGACAATCAAAAGATCAGTGGTTGCCAGAGGTTGTAGGGAGGGAGAAAAGGATGGGTGAAGCCCCGAATTTTAAAGGCAGAGAAACTCCTGTGTATGGTTCTGTAATGGTGGATACAGGTTATTGCACATTTGTCAAAAGTCATACAATGTACAAAACAAAGAGTGAAGTGTAAAGTAAAGCATGGACATTAGTTAGTAATAATGTATCAATATTGGTTCATTAACTATAACAAATATATTATGCTAATGTAAGACGTTAATAATAGGGGAAACTGGGTTGAGAGGTAAGGAAGTATGAGAACTCTGTCCTTTCTGCCTAATTTTTCTGTAAACCAGAAACAGCTCCAAAATAGTCTATTAATTTAAAAAACAAATCTAGACCTGCATACAAAACTTGCACGTAAATCCAGCCACAGCAGCATTATTCATAAGAGCCCCAAAGTGGAAATAACCCAAATGGCCATTTACTGTGAATGATCAATGAAACACAGTAATATCCACACCATGGAATATTATTCAGCCATAAAAAGAAATCAAGTACTGATACATACTACAACATAGATGAACCTTGAAAACATGCTAAGTAATTGTATGATTCCACTTGTATGCAATGTCCAGACTAGGCAAATCTGTAGAGACAAAGTATATTAGTGGCTGCCTAGGGTTTGGAGAAGTGGGGGAGTGAGTGACTTATAGTAGATTATTTTTGGGGGGGGGTGGATGAAAGTTTTACAATTGATTGTGGTGGTAGATGCATAACACATTAAATTGTACACTTTAAATAATATGGAAGTAAATTATATCTCAATGAAACTATTATTTAAAATTATGATTTTACAGAAATTCAGTCCTTAACTCTATTATCTATCTATCTATCTGTCTGTCTATCTATCTATCATCTATTTATCTATCTATCTATCTATCTATGCATCCATCTATCTATCTATCCATCTATCTGTTTATCTATCTCTCCGTCTGTCTATCTATCTATCTGTCTGTCTGTCTATCTGTATCTGTGTATCTATCTCTCTCTCTATCTCTCTGTCTATATCTATCTATCTATCTCTCTATCTCTCTCTCTCTCTTCTCTATCTATCTGCCTATCTATCTCTCTCTCTGTCTCTCTGTCTATCTCTACCTATCTATCTATCCCTCTGTTTATCTACCTCTATCTATGTATCTATCTGTCTGTCTGTCTATCTATGTATCTATCTCTATCACTCTATCTATCATCTATCTATCATCTCTCTATCTATGTATCTATCTATCTGTGTATCTATCTATATCTACCTGTCTACCCATCTATCCTTATGTATAGAACAGTAACAATGGCTTATAAGTCACTTCCCTACATTATTTTATCCTTCCAAAACTCTTGAGAGGTCAATAGGCCATAGGAAAAGCACTGAGTTCACTGAAACACTTGAAGGTTGAATTAACTGTTTGTGATCACTCAATCAGTAAATGGTGATGCAGGGAATTCCACACACATCTTCTCTGTCCTCCCTTCCTCCTTCCCTCCCTCCTACTTGCTGACTCTATTCCAGCCACATTATTTACTAATTCTTCCCTGAGGACACTGGCCTCCTTCCTCTGGGCCTTGCAGAGGTTATTCCCATGATCTGGAATGCTTTTCCCTCAGATGTCTGACTCATCTGCCTCCCTCTAGACTGTTCAAATTCCACCTTCCCAGTAAGACTTATCCTGTCTACCGTTTAAGTTGAAAGCCTTGCTCCTCTCTGCCCACAGTCTCACCTCACCATATACTGCTTAATCTCCATAACATTTATTCCTGGCGAACCTACCAGATAATGTACATGGGTTTCTGTTCTCCCCTGCAACTGGAAGATAGGCTGCACAGACTCAGGAATCTTGCCATTATTAAACCTAGTGGAGGCCCAGCAGAGCTCTAGGGTCAGCCAGAACTGGGCACAATTATAACTCTCGTGATTTGATATTTTAGTGGGTTAGCTCAGAGCCAAGCCAGTTATTAAAGAGGATCTTTTCTGCTATTTTAAGCAGCATGGTACGTTTGAGGTCAACTTACATTTTCAATAATTGCAGAGCAGGTATGAACTCTTCCTTTGTTTCTCCAGACACATGAACCTGGATGCCAAATCCATCCTCTCTGGGTGTAGTGGGAATGTATGAAGATGACTGGCCTAAGTCTCAATTGAATAAAAAGATGCCCCCAAAGACATTTCAACATTTTCGAAAAGTTCAATCATAAAGTGTGGTTCCTTATCACACATCAGGGATTATCTAGCCTCCAGTGTGGTTTTTGTTTTTTGCAGTAAAAATGTGTCATTTTATATTTTACATTTGCATTATGAAAATAGGTCTGTACACGAAGTAATACATATTTAATGAATATGAATCATGTAAATTTGGTCATGGTATTTAAAGTTGGCTTTGGCTTTGAAGTATTTTTAAATTCATAGAAAATATTGAACTTCTAATAAAATAAATAAAACATTTTAATAATTGATATTAATAATCAACTTCAAAATGTCTTTGTCTGCATTTTCTGTTCAATTGTAAAAGAGAAGTCACTTTCAGTAGTGTTCCAAAGTGAGTGATTGCAGCTTCTATGATGTGAAAAAAGATCCGATTGCCATTAGCTGTTCTTAAGTGCTGAACATAGCTGAGAGAAATTGTAAGAAGACACTCTCTGTCACTGGCAGGAAATCCATCTCCGTCCTTTGCGGGGGCAGTCCCGAGCTCATGTTTTAACGGACGCGAATGCAAACCGTGGTTCTCACGTGACTTTCTGAAGAGCCCCCGCAGCAGGCCCAGGTACCTTGAGTGGACTAAGTCTCACTTTATGGCAATGGCATCAGATGGTGGCTACAGAAGGTTGCCGACGTCCCTGTGTGCTCTGACAGGCTCTGCAGACCGGGGGACGAAAGGACCAAGGAACTCTGACCGCCCTCGGGAATCCCAAGTGACTGGAGGGACACCGCGTCAGGGCCCCAGGCAGTGTCGCCCACTGTTCCGGAGGCGGGCGGAGGCTCCGCAGCCTCATTTCGTCCCGTCCCTTCCAGTATCTAAAATTGTTGTCAAGATGCTGGGTTAACTCAGGCAGGTCTACAAAGGCGTCCCAAGCAGCAAACGTGTCTGTGATGAAATAGCCAATGAAAGAGATTTGGGATTTGGGGATGCTGCAGGTATTTCTGTCAAAAACTGCCATCACCACAGGCAAGTCCTGTCGCTTCTCTTCATCAGTCTGAGAAAAACATTCGTCTGAGATACGTGCGGCCCACTCAATGCACTGCTCCAGGGGTCGGCAGGGATTGGACACATCAGCACACTTAATGAGTCAGGGTGAGTCACCCCAAGTCTCCCTCCTCTGGACCTTAGTTCCTCCTGATTGTCACTCGTTACACTGAAAACAGATTTCAGGAGTCAGCACGTGCAGCCATCATAATGTGTGCCTAATTCCACATCCCAGTCACTGGGACACAAAATTTTGGTGTCTTAAGTCTGGCTCCCACATCACCACTCACATATGTCAGTTCTTCCTCTACAGCTGAGTCAGTGAGTAAAGACACACAAACAGAAGTAGATTAATACGAACAAGGTTTTATTGACATATACATATGTACATAAAGCTGGGAAAGAGAAAGGCCCATTGAGGCAAATGCATAGGGGGAGAGGAAGCATCTGAAAACAGCAGTGGGCATCCTGCCAGTTCCAAGTCTAGGGAAAACTTGGGTCCGCCAAGTTAACAGTCAAGCCAGGGATGGCACAGTGGATGATACAGCCAGCTCTCTTCCATTCTCCTAACTGGAGCTTCTCAAGTCTGGTGTAGTTCTGAAGTGGGCTCATATGCTCCTCACCCTCCAGCACACACACAGACACACACAGACACACACACAGACACACACACACACACATTTGCACACCCCTGAGGTGTGGTCCTCCGGCTTGCTGTAAGAAGAGAGGAGGTTAAGTTTCACTTCAAGGGGCTGAGCCACTTTCCAGTGAGGCAAGGTCCATTCATGGTGACACACAGTTTGCAGAATAAGATCTGCTCTTCATTTGTTGAGTTTCTTCATAGAAGAAAGGAATTCGCTGGTGGCTCCTATGAAGCCCTGGGCAGGTTATGCGGCTGCCAGACTCCTGTGAGCACAGGCACAGCTGCCCTGACCAGGGGCCTGCAAACACAATGCTGGCTCGTCTAAGTCAGAGGGGTGTCCTGACTCGGGGACCCCAGTGTTCTTCCTGAGAGTGGAGGTTCCTCTCTAAATACGGATGCTGCTGTCCCCCATGGCACCACCTGGGTTTTGACCAGGGGGGGCCTCAGGTGCTTTGTATGAATGTGGCACCAGAAGTGTATCCAGTCACAACAGGTGTGGTGCTGTCCCCCATGCCCCCCCCTCCCCGTTCTCTGCACAGATGGGTTCCAAGTCTGATGGCAGTTATTGACACAGGGCCTCCCAGCACCGGTGAGATGTTGTGCCCTCCGTCCGCACCACCTGTGTGTTGGCCAGGTGGGTCCCAGTTGTAAGCGGGAATAGCAGGTCCTCCAATCATGGGCATGATGTTGTTCCCTCCCAGACGACCACCACCTAGATTGTGGGCAGGTGGGCCCCTTGTGCTTGGAAATAAGGTAGAACTAGAAGTGTGTTGAAACCCACGGGTGATAACCACACTTGCAACTGCAACAGATGTGGTGTGCTCTGTTAGAAGGTGGAAACTGACATGTCCCTTGACACAGATTTCTTCTCCTTGGTGATGGAACTTTTAAATGTAGATTTTCTACGTCCAGATGGGCCCTGTGTGCAGTGACGGAAAGTGGAAACTCTAGGGCCTCCCATCGTGGGGATGGTGTTGTCCCCTGCCATCAGCGTACCACCTGTATTCAGCCCAGGTGGGCCCCAGGTATTTGGATTTAAGGTGGAATCAGGTATGTTCCCAAATGCTGGGATGGTGCCTGCCCCTCCTACTGCAGCAGCCTTGCCGTGGTCAGGTAGATGGCAGGTTGTCTGGCCCGAAGTAGGAACAGAAGCGGTGCTGGGTGCCCCACTTAGTCCTGCCCCGAAGTTAAGTGGTCTGGATGCCTGTGAGTGAGTGAGGCCTGGGGCTGACACGCCGACCCCAAGGCTCCCACCGGCCGTAGGGGCTGCAGGTCCCATGAACAGTGGGCCCGGTGTGGTGTCGGCAAAGAGCGAGCCACTGTCCCCAGTACTGGGCATCCTGGTGGCAAGTCCAAAGCCAGTAGCAATGGACACAGCCCTGGGGAGAATGCCTGGGTTGTCGCCAAAGGCCGGCTGCGTGTTGCTGGTGGTGGCGAATAGGGAAGCCGGCGAAGCTGCCGGCATGATGCTGACTCGCGGTGGCTAGGCTGCAGGGGCGACTAGGACTTTATCTTGTGCTGAGGCTGCTGGGTTTCCCAATAGAAAATTATCGTTAGGCCTCTGCCCATCGTTGGCCCCCAATGTGGCCTGAGACGGGAGACCTGGGTCCAAGGAAGCTTGAAGTGTTGGTCTATCTGTTGGCCGGCGTTGCAGGTAAATGAGTCGAGTCATGGGCTGAGGCATTGCTACCACTGGGTGGTGTGTTCCCAGAGCTAGGAACAGCCCTGTGAAATGTCTATTGGTTCGGCCTGGACACAGGGGCGGACTGGAAAATGACAGCCTGGGAAGGAGGTGTGGTGTCCATAGGTACAGTGTCAGAGCTGCTGCCTGCTGAAGCATTGGTGACGGCCGAAGCCGTAACTGGGGGGCTGGGGAAAACAGGAGCCGAATGGAAAATGACAGCCTGGGAAGGAGGTGTGGTGTCCATAGGTACAGTGTCAGAGATGCTGCCTGCTGAAGCATTGGTGACGGCCGAAGCCGTAACTGGGGGGCTGGGGAAAACAGGAGCCGAATGGAAAATGACCGCCTGGGAAGGAGGTGTGGTGTCCATAGGTACAGTGTCAGAGCTGCTGCCTGCTGAAGCATTGGTGACGGCCGAAGCCGTAACTGGGGGGCTGGGGAAAACAGGAGCCGAATGGAAAATGACCGCCTGGGAAGGAGGTGTGGTGTCCATAGGTACAGTGTCAGAGCTGCTGCCTGCTGAAGCATTGGTGTCGTCCGAAGCCGTAACTGGGGGGCTGGGGAAAACAGGAGCCGAATGGAAAATGACAGCCTGGGAAGGAGGTGTGGTGTCCATAGGTACAGTGTCAGAGCTGCTGCCTGCTGAAGCATTGGTGACGGCCGAAGCCGTAACTGGGGGGCTGGGGAAAACAGGAGCCGAATGGAAAATGACAGCCTGGGAAGGAGGTGTGGTGTCCATAGGTACAGTGTCAGAGCTGCTGCCTGCTGAAGCACCGGTGACGGCCGAAGCCGTAACTGGGGGGCTGGGGAAAACAGGAGCCGAATGGAAAATGACAGCCTGGGAAGGAGGTGTGGTGTCCATAGGTACAGTGTCAGAGCTGCTGCCTGCTGAAGCATTGGTGACGGCCGAAGCCGTAACTGGGGGGCTGGGGAAAACAGGAGCCGAATGGAAAATGACCGCCTGGGAAGGAGGTGTGGTGTCCATAGGTACAGTGTCAGAGCTACTGCCTGCTGAAGCATTGGTGACGGCCGAAGCTGTAAATGGGGGGCTGGGGAAAGCAGGAGCCAAATGGAAAATGACAGCCTGGGAAGGAGGTGTGGTGTCCATAGGTACAGTGTCAGAGGTGCTGCTTGCTGAAGCACCGATGCCGGCCGAAGTCGTAAATGGGGGGCTGGGGAAAACTGGACCTGAAGCCATAAATGGGGTTCTGGGGAAAACAGGAGCTGAAGCCGTACATGGGGGTCTGGGGAAAACAGGAGCTGAAGCCCTAAATGGGTGGCTGGAGAAAACAGGGGCACCGGGGAGAGAGGCCCTCTGCTGCCCATCAGAGGTCCGAAATATGGGCTGAGGTTTGGTTTGGGGGCCAAAGGGATGGTTAACAATTGGGGTGGCGCAGGGGACCATCGGCACAGGTTGGGTGATGGACACTGGTACCCCTGTAAGGTGCCTCTGCTCCACCCTGAAACCTGGGGGAGACCTAAAAATGACAGCTTGGGAAGGGGCAGCAGTGTCCATGTAGACACTAGGCTGCAAGGTCCCACTTCCAGATGCCGTGACCATGCTGGTGGAAGGGATTGCCACAGAAGTCCTGGGCTGCCCAGTTACAATAGGGGGATCGATGGTAGGGGCTGGAAGAGGGGTAGGTGAGTATAAAGGAGGGGTAGGATCTACACAGATGGGTGTTGGGGGTTCTTTTTCATGGGTCGGTGTCTGGACCTTCCTTACATTCTTGGGGATCTTTTTCCAGCGACACTGAATGTTCTTCTCCAAGGTGCCTGGGTGTTTGGCAGCAGCTAAGCACGGAAGCTTAGGAGGAGGGGGCAGCTCACCTCGATCCCACGTCAGTGCCTCGTTCCCCGACGGGGGCGACCTCAGCCCTGGCAGTGGCAGAAAAAGCGGCAGGGGAATCTTCCGCTTCCAGGGCCTACTGCTGGTAGATAGCAGGGAAGAGGAGCTTCTTGTTGGGATGCGTGAAGACTCTTCACGCTGCAGCTCCTTCCCAGACGTGAGTGAGCCTGGTGATTTGGGCCGGTGGTCTTCCCCCAGCACTTTTTTTGTTGGCCTCTGCAGCAGCAGGGAGCAGCATGCGGTTGGGGCAGAGGACAGCACGGCATGGGATGGGGCCTTCACCTCCCTTTTCTCACCTCCTTCCGGGGCTGTCATTTTCCATTCTGCCCCTGTTTTCCCCAGCCCCCGTCTCCTCAGTGGGAGGTGACTGGATGGTACCGGCTTCCTGACGTTGACTCCCTCCTCAGGGCAGAAGGCAGGCGCTGGAGCAGCAGGGTGGTCCCGGTCAGAAGTGGCAGCCTCCCAGGAGGGCAAAAGCAGCGGGTGACAGCCCACCGGAGCCCCACGGCGGGGCGGGCGGCGGGGCCGGTGGGGCCGGCGGCGGTGGCGGAGCCAGGTACGAAATTTACACAGTAAATTGCCCATGTAGGACCGGTTGTGCGCCAAGCGATCCGAGAACAGAGTGTGAAACTGGGAGAGCTTCTCCTTCGCTTCACCTCCTCTCAAGGTCTAGCACGCACTGGACACTGGATGGCTCAGCCTGGCGCTTGTGACATGTCCATTGTACTCGTCACAGAGAAAGGGTGGGCGGGGCAGGGTGTGGGGCGGGGGTCGCATGCAAGCCCAGCCCGTGGAGAAACCCCCGCCCAAGGGCAAAGGGCGGGGCCCCAGAGCCCGACCCCTTCTGGACTTTCTAGTGGCTGGGACTTCTCGCTGTGGGTGGCAGGTGTTTGGCACCGGATGGGCCACCATGCGGAGACTGTTGGGGACTCTGGAAGCCTTCTCCTGCAGAGCTCACCCTGCCTGGGCACCGGCTCTGCAGGCCCCTCAGCCCTGCGTATGTATCGGCCAGCCCTTCCCCCCCAAGGGGCCCAGGGGCCAGAGCCTGTTCAGAGCTGAGTGCAGGAGGCACCCAGAGCTTGCCAGGCTGTGGCCCGCCTCCTCCAGGGACCTCCCCAGCTTCTCTGCGAGGCCTGATGACGGGAGCACCTTCTCCAGGGCTGCTCAGCTGCCAGCATCACCATGAGCCAGGTGGCGAAGGTTTCTGAGCAGGGGATGCAGAGCCCTGACCCGACTGGGTGCTGCACCCCACAATGTCCCTTCCTGGCAGATAGGTTCTTTCTTCACTTCTTTTTCGAAACTTAGTAAAACAACATTTAAACCTTCGACTGTTCTTCAGGGTATACAGATGGTAGTGGCTTAGCCGGGATTCGAAGCAAGCCTGTGTGATTCCAGAGCTCGTGCTCTGGACTGTGGCGCCTCCTTATCATATACGCTTCATGTGTTACTTTTTTTTTTTTGTGGCCCTTATGGT
Source organism: Eschrichtius robustus (assembly GCF_028021215.1). Classification (NCBI taxonomy): domain Eukaryota; kingdom Metazoa; phylum Chordata; class Mammalia; order Artiodactyla; family Eschrichtiidae; genus Eschrichtius; species Eschrichtius robustus. The sequence goes on from NW_027175617.1 coordinate 85,084, forward strand.
ACTTAGCCCTAAGTGCCATACGTGTGAGGAACACATACACTGCCCTGTAGGAGGTCTTCTTTTGTTCAACACATGAATTGCTCATCCACCACATTTGGTGCAGCTTTTCTCCTTGGGGCATTTGCTGATTCAAATCTTACAGCCTAGGAGCTGAAAAGCCAAGGAGTTCAAAAGACTCTAACCACAGAAGCCAAACGGCAAGAGCTCAAGCTAAAGGCAACAACTAATGGAATGACAAGCTAAGTGTATCTTTAGTCTCACAGGGCTGCGGAAACCATTACATTTAAAGCCTAACAAATACATGGGTAGTTGGGAATAGGGAGAATCCAAACGCTTATATGGTAATCCCAAAGGGCAACACCCATAGAGGAAGGACAAGACAGAAATAGAGCAACCTTCACACAGACTGAAAAACAGCTTTGAATGAGCTCAAACTGAGAATGGACTAAGGTTTCCAGTCCCTACAGTAACTGTCTGCCATGGGCAAAAGGAAATCTTTTCAAGAGAACGATAACAACATCCAGAATGTGGAGGTATCTTTATAGTTTCCTAAAAGAAGTTAAGCCCAATTTTAATATAAAAAATAATTGGGCGGGGCTTCCCAGGTGGCGCAGTGGTTGAGAATCTGCCTGCTAATGCAGGGGACACGGGTTCGAGCCCTGGTCTGGGAAGATCCCACATGCCGCGGAGCAACTAGGCCCGTGAGCCACAACTACTGAGCCTGTGCGTCTGGAGCCTGTGCTCTGCAACAAGAGAGGCCACGATAGTGAGAGGCCCGCGCACCGCGATGAAGAGTGGCCCCCGCTTGCCGCAACTAGAGAAAGCCCTCACAGAAACGAAGACCCAACACAGCCAAAAATTAATTAATTAATTAATTAAATGTAAAAAAAAAAAAAAACAGCTTAAAAAAAAAAAAGCACTAGGCTTCTACTTTAAAAAAAAAATAATTGGACATACCAGGAAAAAGACTAAATGATCAAAAGCTCAAAAAAACAAACAAACAAAAAAAAACAGAACAAGAAAGAAAGAAAGAAGACAATATAAATAGACACAGGAGGACAAGAGTTACCAGGCGTTGCTTAAAAAATAACAAAACAACTATGATCAAACAAAGAAAATAGACACATGGCAAATAAGCGTATGAAAAGATGCTACACATTCCATGCCATCAGGGAATTTTAAATTAGAACAATAATGAGATACCACTACACACCTATTCAAATGGCTAAAATCCAAATACTGAAATACCAAAGTTGTTGGGGATGCAGAACAACTGGAATTCTCATTTGTTGCTAGCAGGATACTTGGCAGTTTCCTACAAAACTAAACATACTTTTACCATACAGTGATCTAGTACTCATGCTCTTTGGTATTTACCCATAGGAACAGAAAAGTTATGTCCACATAAAAACCTGCACATGGATGTTTATAACAGTTTCTTTCATAATTGCCAAAACTTGAAATCAACCAAGATGTTTTTCAATAGGTGAATGCATAAACAAACTATTGTATCTCCGTACAAAGGAATAGCATTCAGCAATAAAAAGAAAAGGCTATGAAGCCATGAAAAGACATGGAAGAAGCTTAAATGCATATTGCTAAGTGAAAAAAAGCCAATCTGCAAAGGCTACATGCATATTATATGATTGCAGCGATATGAAATTTAGGAAAAGGCAAAAGTGTGGAGACAATCAAAAGATCAGTGGTTGCCAGAGGTTGTAGGGAGGGAGAAAAGGATGGGTGAAGCCCCGAATTTTAAAGGCAGAGAAACTCCTGTGTATGGTTCTGTAATGGTGGATACAGGTTATTGCACATTTGTCAAAAGTCATACAATGTACAAAACAAAGAGTGAAGTGTAAAGTAAAGCATGGACATTAGTTAGTAATAATGTATCAATATTGGTTCATTAACTATAACAAATATATTATGCTAATGTAAGACGTTAATAATAGGGGAAACTGGGTTGAGAGGTAAGGAAGTATGAGAACTCTGTCCTTTCTGCCTAATTTTTCTGTAAACCAGAAACAGCTCCAAAATAGTCTATTAATTTAAAAAACAAATCTAGACCTGCATACAAAACTTGCACGTAAATCCAGCCACAGCAGCATTATTCATAAGAGCCCCAAAGTGGAAATAACCCAAATGGCCATTTACTGTGAATGATCAATGAAACACAGTAATATCCACACCATGGAATATTATTCAGCCATAAAAAGAAATCAAGTACTGATACATACTACAACATAGATGAACCTTGAAAACATGCTAAGTAATTGTATGATTCCACTTGTATGCAATGTCCAGACTAGGCAAATCTGTAGAGACAAAGTATATTAGTGGCTGCCTAGGGTTTGGAGAAGTGGGGGAGTGAGTGACTTATAGTAGATTATTTTTGGGGGGGGGTGGATGAAAGTTTTACAATTGATTGTGGTGGTAGATGCATAACACATTAAATTGTACACTTTAAATAATATGGAAGTAAATTATATCTCAATGAAACTATTATTTAAAATTATGATTTTACAGAAATTCAGTCCTTAACTCTATTATCTATCTATCTGTCTATCTATCTATCATCTGTTTATCTATCTATCTATCTATCTATCTATCTATCCATCTATCTATCTATCTATCCATCTATCTATCTGTTTATCTATCTCTCCGTCTGTCTATCTATCTATCTGTCTGTCTGTCTATCTGTATCTGTGTATCTATCTCTCTCTCTATCTATCTCTCTGTCTATATCTATCTCTCTATCTCTCTCTCTCTCTTCTCTATCTATCTGCCTATCTATCTCTCTCTCTGTCTCTCTGTCTATCTCTACCTATCTATCTATCCCTCTGTTTATCTACCTCTATCTATGTATCTATCTGTCTGTCTGTCTATCTATGTATCTATCTCTATCACTCTATCTATCATCTATCTATCATCTCTCTATCTATGTATCTATCTATCTGTGTATCTATCTATATCTACCTGTCTACCCATCTATCCTTATGTATAGAACAGTAACAATGGCTTATAAGTCACTTCCCTACATTATTTTATCCTTCCAAAACTCTTGAGAGGTCAATAGGCCATAGGAAAAGCAC
>NW_027175618.1:0-88169 GCF_028021215.1 Eschrichtius robustus
ATATTCAGGAAAAAACGCATACGCCCTTTTTGGCCAACCAAGCAACCTGGAAAGGCAAATCAGCGCTACAAAGAATTTTCGCTTCCCATCGGTCAAAAGGGCCATGCTGAATAAAGTGTCAAAACCAGAAATGCAGGACAGGCCACGGAGAAACGGGAGCCTTGCTACGCTGATGGGCGGGATGTAAATTGCCAACAGCCACTCTGGAGAAGTGTACGGTGTGTCCTGAAACATTTACAAAACTCAGCTTAGAGAGCATAGGGCACTTCCACTCATGGGCGTATAAATTGGGAAAACTAAAAATCAGCAAGACACAAGCACCCCAAAGTTTAGGGCTGCTCTGTTGACAAGAACCTCCACTTCGTTACACCTTAAATATCCCAGGAAAGAGAAAAATGGATAAAGAAGTTGTGGTCCTTATGTACAATGGAATATCACTCAGCCATGAAATCAACGTCATAAGGCTAGTAGCAGCATGATGAGTGGATTTAGGTACGACGATTCTAAGTGAAATAAGTCACACAGAAAAAGACACTTATCATAAGATATCACTTATAGAGGGAATGTAAAAACCGCTACCCTTGAACTGAATTACAAAACAGAACAGAGTCACACGGTTAGAAAACACACTATGGCTGCCTAACGGGAAAGGTGAGGTGGGGTGATGCATAAAGCAAGGGTTTCAAATTAGCTCAGATACCGTTCCATAAACCCAATATGTAATAGACAAGACCTACTCCTTACTCAGGGAACTGGACTCAACACCCCCTATTCACCGCCCAAGAATATATCTGACTAGTAAGAATCTTAAAACTTATGTATTGATATCTCTCTGTAAGTGAGTCAAGTGGGTGTAAAGCTGCATAAACACAGCAGTGAAAAACAGCTAAACCCCATTATAAAACTCAATTAATTTTAAAAACCCGTGAAACAAAGACAGTGAAAGAGAGAGAAATTCTTACAAAATTCGTTCAGGGGCTGTGATGCCACCTGGATTGACCATATTTAGACCTGCACCTGATTGAGACATAAGGGTGGACAGTCTTGGGGCTGAGAGGTTTGGTGAGGTTGGGTGAGCAAACGCAGACGCTTTAAAGTAATACTGCGTGGTACCCATCCCATGGGTCCCATCCAGGTTCAAGGGCATCTTCCTACATCGAAAACATGCATGAGAAACCCAGAAGATGGTCCACCGAGTGATCGGGAAAGGTTTCTAAAACGCACCTCATTTCTCATCTCCTTGTGCTCGGGGTTCGCCATTCCAGCCGCTTTACTAGCAATCTCCCTCCTTGGAGAATCAGCACCTTTAACCTCCTGTTCCATACAGGTTGCAATTTGTCCTGAGGGTGAACGGGAAGAGGGGGAACCAATGAGAGACTAGCTCTAGGTGTTGGGACAGGCACAGGTCACTCTATTTTCCCATCAGGAAGAAGAATTAACCACAGGCTCAGTCTGCCGCCCGGAAGCAGAATAGGGCCTAAAGCAATCCTGCGCTTTTGCGGCCAGCTCCCAAGAGAGCGAGTTGAAAAATGGAGCTCAGGGGCACTGCAATTCACAAACCTGCAGACTTATAAATGATAACTCTCGTCTACAAATATATTGAGGGAAGGCAACCAAGAGGATTTGAAAGCAAGGCAGAATTGCAGGAAACAGATTTCAGGAGGCAGATTCGAATCGCCTTTAAAGCACAGGAAAAGCGGCAAAACCTCGACAGTGATGCCCTTGGCCAAAAAGGGCGTATGCGTTTTTTTCCTGAATATATTCAGGAAAAAAACGCATACGCCCTTTTTGGCCAACCAAGCAACCTGGAAAGGCAAATCAGCGCTACAAAGAAGTCTCGCTTCCCATCGGTCAAAAGGGCCATGCTGAATAAAGTGTCAAAACCAGAAATGCAGGATAGGCCACGGAGAAACGGGAGCCTTGCTACGCTGATGGGTGGGATGTAAATTGCCAACAGCCACTCTGGAGAAGTGTACGGTGTGTCCTGAAACATTTACAAAACTCAGCTTAGAGAGCATAGGGCACTTCCACTCATGGGCGTATAAATTGGGAAAACTAAAAAATCAGCAAGACACAAGCACCCCAAAGTTTAGGGCTGCTCTGTTGACAAGAACCTCCACTTTGTTACACCTTAAATATCCCAGGAAAGAGAAAAATGGATAAAGAAGTTGTGGTCCTTATGTACAATGGAATATCACTCAGCCATGAAATCAACGTCATAAGGCTAGTAGCAGCATGATGAGTGGATTTAGGTACGACGATTCTAAGTCAAATAAGTCACACAGAAAAAGACACTTATCATAAGATATCACCTATAGAGGGAATGTAAAAACCGCTACCCTTGAACTGAATTACAAAACAGAACAGAGTCACACGGTTAGAAAACACACTATGGCTGCCTAACGGGAAAGGTGAGGTGGGGTGATGCATAAAACAAGGGTTTCAAATTAGCTCAGATACCGTTCCATAAACCCAATACGTAATAGACAAGACCTACTCCTTGCTCAGGGAACTGGACTCAACACCCCCTATTCACCGCCCAAGAGTATATCTGACTAGTAACAATCTTAAAACCTATGTAATGATATCTCTCTGTAAGTGAGTCAAGTGGGTGTAAAGCTGCATAAACACAGCAGTGAAAAGCAGCTAAACCCCATTATAAAACTCAATTAATTTTAAAAACCCGTGAAACAAAGACAGTGAAAGGGAGAGAAATTCTTACAAAATTCGTTCAGGCCCTGTGATGCCACCTGGATTGACCATATCTAGACCGGCAGCTGATTGAGACATAAGGGTGGACACTCTTGGGGCTGAGAGGTTTGGTGAAGTTGGGTGAGCAAACGCAGACGCTTTAAAGTAATACTGCGTGGTACCCATCCCATGGGTCCCAAATCTCCAGGTTCAAGGGCATCTTCCTACATCGAAAACATGCATGAGAAACCCAGAAGATGGTCCACCGAGTGATCGGGAAAGGTTTATAAAACGCACCTCATTTCTCATCTCCTTGTGCTCGGGTTCGCCATTCCAGCCGCTTTACTAGCAATCTCCCTCCTTGGAGAATCAGCACCTTTAACCTCCTGTTCCATACAAGTTGCAATTTGTCCTGAGGGTGAACGGGAAGAGGGGGAACCAATGAGAGACTAGCTCTAGGTGTTGGGACAGGCACAGGTCACTCTATTTTCCCATCAGGAAGAAGAATTAACCACAGGCTCAGTCTGCCGCCCGGAAGCAGAATAGGGCCTAAAGCAATCCTGCGCTTTTGCGGCCAGCTCCCAAGAGAGCGAGTTGAAAAATGGAGCTCAGGGGCACTGCAATTCACAAACCTGCAGACTTATAAATGATAACTCTCGTCTACAAATATATTGAGGGAAGGCAACAAAGAGGATTTGAAAGCAAGGCAGAATTGCAGGAAACAGATTTCAGGAGGCAGATTCGAATCGCATTTAAAGCACAGGAAAAGCGGCAAAACCTCGACAATGATGCCCTTGGCCAAAAAGGGCGTATGCGTTTTTTCCTGAATATATTCAGGAAAAAACGCATACGCCCTTTTTGGCCAACCAAGCAACCTGGAAAGGCAAATCAGCGCTACAAAGAAGTCTCGCTTCCCATCGGTCAAAAGGGCCATGCTGAATAAAGTGTCAAAACCAAAAATGCAGGACAGGCCACGGAGAAACGGAAGCCTTGCTACGCTGATGGGCGGGATGTAAATTGCCAACAGCCACTCTGGAGAAGTGTACGGTGTGTCCTGAAACATTTACAAAACTCAGCTTAGAGAGCATAGGGCACTTCCACTCATGGGCGTATAAATTGCGAAAACTAAAAATCAGCAAGACACAAGCACCCCAAAGTTTAGGGCTGCTCTGTTGACAAGAACCTCCACTTCGTTACACCTTAAATATCCCAGGAAAGAGAAAAATGGATAAAGAAGTTGTGGTCCTTATGTACAATGGAATATCACTCAGCCATGAAATCAACGTCATAAGGCTAGTAGCAGCATGATGAGTGGATTTAGGTACGACGATTCTAAGTCAAATAAGTCACACAGAAAAAGACACTTATCATAAGATATCACCTATAGAGGGAATGTAAAAACCGCTACCCTTGAACTGAATTACAAAACAGAACAGAGTCACACGGTTAGAAAACACACTATGGCTGCCTAACGGGAAAGGTGAGGTGGGGTGATGCATAAAACAAGGGTTTCAAATTAGCTCTGATACCGTTCCATAAACCCAGTACGTAATAGACAAGACCTACTCCTTGCTCAGGGAACTGGACACAACACCCCCTATTCACCGCCGAAGAGTATATCTGACTAGTAAGAATCTTAAAACCTATGTATTGATATCTCTCTGTAAGTGAGTCAAGTGGGTGTAAAGCTGCATAAACACAGCAGTGAAAAGCAGCTAAACCCCATTATAAAACTCAATTAATTTTAAAAACCCGTGAAACAAAGACAGTGAAAGGGAGAGAAATTCTTACAAAATTCGTTCAGGCGCTGTGATGCCACCTGGATTGACCATATCTAGACCCGCAGCTGATTGAGACATAAGGGTGGACACTCTTGGGGCTGAGGGGTTTGGTGAGGTTCGGTGAGCAAACGCAGACGCTTTAAAGTAATACTGTGTGGTACCCATCCCATGGGTCCCAAATCTCCAGGTTCAAGGGCATCTTCCTACTTCGAAAACATGCATGAGAATCCCAGAAGATGGTCCACCGAGTGATCGGGAAAGGTTTCTAAAACGCATCTCATTTCTCATCTCCTTGTGCTCGGGTTCGCCATTCCAGCCGCTTTACAAGCAATCTCCCTCCTTGGAGAATCAGCACCTTTAACCTCCTGTTCCATACAGGTTGCAATTTGTCCTGAGGGTGAACGGGAAGAGGGGGAACCAATGAGAGACTAGCTCTAGGTGTTGGGACAGGCACAGGTCACTCTATTTTCCCATCAGGAAGAAGAATTAACCACAGGCTCAGTCTGCCGCCCGGAAGCAGAATAGGGCCTAAAGCAATCCTGCGCTTTTGCGGCCAGCTCCCAAGAGAGCGAGTTGAAAAATGGAGCTCAGGGGCACTGCAATTCACAAACCTGCAGACTTATAAATGATAACTCTCGTCTACAAATATATTGAGGGAAGGCAACAAAGAGGATTTGAAAGAAAGGCAGAATTAAAGGAAACAGATTTCAGGAGGCAGATTCGAATCGCCTTTAAAGCACAGGAAAAGCGGCAAAACCTCGACAATGATGCCCTTGGCCAAAAAGGGCGTATGCGTTTTTTCCTGAATATATTCAGGAAAAAACGCATACGCCCTTTTTGGCCAACCAAGCAACCTGGAAAGGCAAATCAGCGCTACAAAGAAGTCTCGCTTCCCATCGGTCAAAAGGGCCATGCTGAATAAAGTGTCAAAACCAGAAATGCAGGATAGGCCACGGAGAAACGGGAGCCTTGCTACGCTGATGGGTGGGATGTAAATTGCCAACAGCCACTCTGGAGAAGTGTACGGTGTGTCCTGAAACATTTACAAAACTCAGCTTAGAGAGCATAGGGCACTTCCACTCATGGGCGTATAAATTGGGAAAACTAAAAATCAGCAAGACACAAGCACCCCAAAGTTTAGGGCTGCTCTGTTGACAAGAACCTCCACTTTGTTACACCTTAAATATCCCAGGAAAGAGAAAAATGGATAAAGAAGTTGTGGTCCTTATGTACAATGGAATATCACTCAGCCATGAAATCAACGTCATAAGGCTAGTAGCAGCATGATGAGTGGATTTAGGTACGACGATTCTAAGTCAAATAAGTCACACAGAAAAAGACACTTATCATAAGATATCACCTATAGAGGGAATGTAAAAACCGCTACCCTTGAACTGAATTACAAAACAGAACAGAGTCACACGGTTAGAAAACACACTATGGCTGCCTAACGGGAAAGGTGAGGTGGGGTGATGCATAAAACAAGGGTTTCAAATTAGCTCAGATACCGTTCCATAAACCCAATACGTAATAGACAAGACCTACTCCTTGCTCAGGGAACTGGACTCAACACCCCCTATTCACCGCCCAAGAGTATATCTGACTAGTAACAATCTTAAAACCTATGTAATGATATCTCTCTGTAAGTGAGTCAAGTGGGTGTAAAGCTGCATAAACACAGCAGTGAAAAGCAGCTAAACCCCATTATAAAACTCAATTAATTTTAAAAACCCGTGAAACAAAGACAGTGAAAGGGAGAGAAATTCTTACAAAATTCGTTCAGGCCCTGTGATGCCACCTGGATTGACCATATCTAGACCGGCAGCTGATTGAGACATAAGGGTGGACACTCTTGGGGCTGAGAAGTTTGGTGAGGTTGGGTGAGCAAACGCAGACGCTTTAAAGTAATACTGCGTGGTACCCATCCCATGGGTCCCAAATCTCCAGGTTCAAGGGCATCTTCCTACATCGAAAACATGCATGAGAAACCCAGAAGATGGTCCACCGAGTGATCGGGAAACGTTTATAAAACGCACCTCATTTCTCATCTCCTTGTGCTCGGGTTCGCCATTCCAGCCGCTTTACTAGCAATCTCCCTCCTTGGAGAATCAGCACCTTTAACCTCCTGTTCCATACAAGTTGCAATTTGTCCTGAGGGTGAACGGGAAGAGGGGGAACCAATGAGAGACTAGCTCTAGGTGTTGGGACAGGCACAGGTCACTCTATTTTCCCATCAGGAAGAAGAATTAACCACAGGCTCAGTCTGCCGCCCGGAAGCAGAATAGGGCCTAAAGCAATCCTGCGCTTTTGCGGCCAGCTCCCAAGAGAGCGAGTTGAAAAATGGAGCTCAGGGGCACTGCAATTCACAAACCTGCAGACTTATAAATGATAACTCTCGTCTACAAATATATTGAGGGAAGGCAACAAAGAGGATTTGAAAGCAAGGCAGAATTGCAGGAAACAGATTTCAGGAGGCAGATTCGAATCACATTTAAAGCACAGGAAAAGCGGCAAAACCTCGACAATGATGCCCTTGGCCAAAAAGGGCGTATGCGTTTTTTCCTGAATATATTTATTCAGGAAAAAACGCATACGCCCTTTTTGGCAAACCAAGCAACCTGGAAAGGCAAATCAGCGCTACAAAGAAGTCTCGCTTCCCATCGGTCAAAAGGGCCATGCTGAATAAAGTGTCAAAACCAGAAATGCAGGACAGGCCACGGAGAAACGGAAGCCTTGCTACGCTGATGGGCGGGATGTAAATTGCCAACAGCCACTCTGGAGAAGTGTACGGTGTGTCCTGAAACATTTACAAAACTCAGCTTAGAGAGCATAGGGCACTTCCACTCATGGGCGTATAAATTGCGAAAACTAAAAATCAGCAAGACACAAGCACCCCAAAGTTTAGGGCTGCTCTGTTGACAAGAACCTCCACTTCGTTACACCTTAAATATCCCAGGAAAGAGAAAAATGGATAAAGAAGTTGTGGTCCTTATGTACAATGGAATATCACTCAGCCATGAAATCAACGTCATAAGGCTAGTAGCAGCATGATGAGTGGATTTAGGTACGACGATTCTAAGTCAAATAAGTCACACAGAAAAAGACACTTATCATAAGATATCACCTATAGAGGGAATGTAAAAACCGCTACCCTTGAACTGAATTACAAAACAGAACAGAGTCACACGGTTAGAAAACACACTATGGCTGCCTAACGGGAAAGGTGAGGTGGGGTGATGCATAAAACAAGGGTTTCAAATTAGCTCTGATACGGTTCCATAAACCCAGTACGTAATAGACAAGACCTACTCCTTGCTCAGGGAACTGGACACAACACCCCCTATTCACCGCCCAAGAGTATATCTGACTAGTAAGAATCTTAAAACCTATGTATTGATATCTCTCTGTAAGTGAGTCAAGTGGGTGTAAAGCTGCATAAACACAGCAGTGAAAAGCAGCTAAACCCCATTATAAAACTCAATTAATTTTAAAAACCCGTGAAACAAAGACAGTGAAAGGGAGAGAAATTCTTACAAAATTCGTTCAGGCGCTGTGATGCCACCTGGATTGACCATATCTAGACCCGCAGCTGATTGAGACATAAGGGTGGACACTCTTGGGGCTGAGGGGTTTGGTGAGGTTCGGTGAGCAAACGCAGACGCTTTAAAGTAATACTGCGTGGTACCCATCCCATGGGTCCCAAATCTCCAGGTTCAAGGGCATCTTCCTACATCGAAAACATGCATGAGAAACCCAGAAGATGGTCCACCGAGTGATCGGGAAAGGTTTCTAAAACGCACCTCATTTCTCATCTCCTTGTGCTCGGGTTCGCCATTCCAGCCGCTTTACTAGCAATCTCCCTCCTTGGAGAATCAGCACCTTTAACCTCCTGTTCCATACAGGTTGCAATTTGTCCTGAGGGTGAAAGGGAAGAGGGGGAACCAATGAGAGACTAGCTCTAGGTGTTGGGACAGGCACAGGTCACTCTATTTTCCCATCAGGAAGAAGAATTAACCACAGGCTCAGTCTGCCGCCCGGAAGCAGAATAGGGCCTAAAGCAATCCTGCGCTTTTGCGGCCAGCTCCCAAGAGAGCGAGTTGAAAAATGGAGCTCAGGGGCACTGCAATTCACAAACCTGCAGACTTATAAATGATAACTCTCGTCTACAAATATATTGAGGGAAGGCAACCAAGAGGATTTGAAAGCAAAGCAGAATTGCAGGAAACAGATTTCAGGAGGCAGATTCGAATCGCCTTTAAAGCACAGGAAAAGCGGCAAAACCTCGACAATGATGCCCTTGGCCAAAAAGGGCGTATGCGTTTTTTCCTGAATATATTCAGGAAAAAACGCATACGCCCCTTTTTTGGCCAACCAAGCAACCTGGAAAGGCAAATCAGCGCTACAAAGAAGTCTCGCTTCCCATCGGTCAAATGGGCCATGCTGAATAAAGTGTCAAAACCAGAAATGCAGGACAGGCCACGGAGAAACGGGAGCCTTGCTACGCTGATGGGTGGGATGTAAATTGCCAACAGCCACTCTGGAGAAGTGTACGGTGTGTCCTGAAACATTTACAAAACTCAGCTTAGAGAGCATAGGGCACTTCCACTCATGGGCGTATAAATTGGGAAAACTAAAAATCAGCAAGACACAAGCACCCCAAAGTTTAGGGCTGCTCTGTTGACAAGAACCTCCACTTCGTTACACCTTAAATATCCCAAGAAAGAGAAAAATGGATAAAGAAGTTGTGGTCCTTATGTACAATGGAATATCACTCAGCCATGAAATCAACGTCATAAGGCTAGTAGCAGCATGATGAGTGGATTTAGGTACGACGATTCTAAGTCAAATAAGTCACACAGAAAAAGACACTTATCATAAGATATCACCTATAGAGGGAATGTAAAAACCGCTACCCTTGAACTCAATTACAAAACAGAACAGAGTCACACGGTTAGAAAACACACTATGGCTGCCTAACGGGAAAGGTGAGGTGGGGTGATGCATAAAACAAGGGTTTCAAATTAGCTCAGATACCGTTCCATAAACCCAATACGTAATAGACAAGACCTACTCCTTGCTCAGGGAACTGGACTCAACACCCCCTATTCACCGCCCAAGAGTATATCTGACTAGTAAGAATCTTAAAACCTATGTATTGATATCTCTCTGTAAGTGAGTCAAGTGGGTGTAAAGCTGCATAAACACAGCAGTGAAAAGCAGCTAAACCCCATTATAAAACTCAATTAATTTTAAAAACCCGTGAAACAAAGACAGTGAAAGGGAGAGAAATTCTTACAAAATTCATTCAGGCGCTGTGATGCCACCTGGATTGACCATATCTAGACCTGCAGCTGATTGAGACATAAGGGTGGACACTCTTGGGGCTGAGAGGTTTGGTGAGGTTGGGTGAGCAAACGCAGACGCTTTAAAGTAATACTGCGTGGTACCCATCCCATGGGTCCCAAATCTCCAGGTTCAAGGGCATCTTCCTACATCGAAAACATGCATGAGAAACCCAGAAGATGGTCCACCGAGTGATCGGGAAAGGTTTCTAAAACGCACCTCATTTCTCATCTCCTTGTGCTCGGGTTCGCCATTCCAGCCGCTTTACTAGCAATCTCCCTCCTTGGAGAATCAGCACCTTTAACCTCCTGTTCCATACAGGTGGCAATTTGTCCTGAGGGTGAACGGGAAGAGGGGGAACCAATGAGAGACTAGCTCTAGGTGTTGGGACAGGCACAGGTCACTCTATTTTCCCATCAGGAAGAAGAATTAACCACAGGCTCAGTCTGCCGCCCGGAAGCAGAATAGGGCCTAAAGCAATCCTGCGCTTTTGCGGCCAGCTCCCAAGAGAGCGAGTTGAAAAATGGAGCTCAGGGGCACTGCAATTCACAAACCTGCAGACTTATAAATGATAACTCTCGTCTACAAATATATTTAGGGAAGGCAACAAAGAGGATTTGAAAGCAAGGCAGAATTGCAGGAAACAGATTTCAGGAGGCAGATTCGAATCGCCTTTAAAGCACAGGAAAAGCGGCAAAACCTCGACAATGATGCCCTTGGCCAAAAAGGGCGTATGCGTTTTTTCCTGAATATATTCAGGAAAAAACGCATACGCCCTTTTTGGCCAACCAAGCAACCTGGAAAGGCAAATCAGCGCTACAAAAAAGTCTCGCTTCCCATCGGTCAAAAGGGCTATGCTGAATAAAGTGTCAAAACCAGAAATGCAGGACAGGCCACGGAGAAACGGAAGCCTTGCTACGCTGATGGGCGGGATGTAAATTGCCAACAGCCACCTTGGAGAAGTGTACGGTGTGTCCTGAAACATTTACAAAACTCAGCTTAGAGAGCATAGGGCACTTCCACTCATGGGCGTATAAATTGGGAAAACTAAAAATCAGCAAGACACAAGCACCCCAAAGTTTAGGGCTGCTCTGTTGACAAGAACCTCCACTTCGTTACACCTTAAATATCCCAGGAAAGAGAAAAATGGATAAAGAAGTTGTGGTCCTTATGTACAATGGAATATCACTCAGCCATGAAATCAACGTCATAAGGCTAGTAGCAGCATGATGAGTGGATTTAGGTACGATGATTCTAAGTCAAATAAGTCACACAGAAAAAGACACTTATCATAAGATATCACCTATAGAGGGAATGTAAAAACCGCTACCCTTGAACTCAATTACAAAACAGAACAGAGTCACACGGTTAGAAAACACACTATGGCTGCCTAACGGGAAAGGTGAGGTGGGGTGATGCATAAAACAAGGGTTTCAAATTAGCTCAGATACCGTTCCATAAACCCAATACGTAATAGACAAGACCTACTCCTTGCTCAGGGAACTGGACTCAACACCCCCTATTCACCGCCCAAGAGTATATCTGACTAGTAAGAATCTTAAAACCTATGTATTGATATCTCTCTGTAAGTGAGTCAAGTGGGTGTAAAGCTGCATAAACACAGCAGTGAAAAGCAGCTAAACCCCATTATAAAACTCAATTAATTTTAAAAACCCGTGAAACAAAGACAGTGAAAGGGAGAGAAATTCTTACAAAATTCGTTCAGGCGCTGTGATGCCACCTGGATTGACCATATCTAGACCCGCAGCTGATTGAGACATAAGGGTGGACACTCTTGGGGCTGAGGGTTTTGGTGAGGTTCGGTGAGCAAACGCAGACGCTTTAAAGTAATACTGTGTGGTACCCATCCCATGGGTCCCAAATCTCCAGGTTCAAGGGCATCTTCCTACATCGAAAACATGCATGAGAATCCCAGAAGATGGTCCACCGAGTGATCGGGAAAGGTTTCTAAAACGCACCTCATTTCTCATCTCCTTGTGCTCGGGTTCGCCATTCCAGCCGCTTTACTAGCAATCTCCCTCCTTGGAGAATCAGCACCTTTAACCTCCTGTTCCATACAGGTTGCAATTTGTCCTGAGGGTGAACGGGAAGAGGGGGAACCAATGAGAGACTAGCTCTAGGTGTTGGGACAGGCACAGGTCACTCTATTTTCCCATCAGGAAGAAGAATTAAACACAGGCTCAGTCTGCCGCCCGGAAGCAGAATAGGGCCTAAAGCAATCCTGCGCTTTTGCGGCCAGCTCCCAAGAGAGCGAGTTGAAAAATGGAGCTCAGGGGCACTGCAATTCACAAACCTGCAGACTTATAAATGATAACTCTCGTCTACAAATATATTGAGGGAAGGCAACAAAGAGGATTTGAAAGCAAGGCAGAATTGCAGGAAACAGATTTCAGGAGGCAGATTCGAATCGCCTTTAAAGCACAGGAAAAGCGGCAAAACCTCGACAATGATGCCCTTGGCCAAAAAGGGCGTATGCGTTTTTTCCTGAATATATTCAGGAAAAAACGCATACGCCCTTTTTGACCAACCAAGCAACCTGGAAAGGCAAATCAGCGCTACAAAGAAGTCTCGCTTCCCATCGGTCAAATGGGCCATGCTGAATAAAATGTCAAAACCAGAAATGCAGGACAGGCCACGGAGAAACGGGAGCCTTGCTACGCTGATGGGTGGGATGTAAATTGCCAACAGCCGCTCTGGAGAAGTGTACGGTGTGTCCTGAAACATTTACAAAACTCAGCTTAGAGAGCATAGGGCACTTCCACTCATGGGCGTATAAATTGGGAAAACTAAAAATCAGCAAGACACAAGCACCCCAAAGTTTAGGGCTGCTCTGTTGACAAGAACCTCCACTTCGTTACACCTTAAATATCCCAGGAAAGAGAAAAATGGATAAAGAAGTTGTGGTCCTTATGTACAATGGAATATCACTCAGCCATGAAATCAACGTCATAAGGCTAGTAGCAGCATGATGAGTGGATTTAGGTACGACGATTCTAAGTCAAATAAGTCACACAGAAAAAGACACTTATCATAAGATATCACCTATAGAGGGAATGTAAAAACCGCTACCCTTGAACTCAATTACAAAACAGAACAGAGTCACACGGTTAGAAAACACACTATGGCTGCCTAACGGGAAAGGTGAGGTGGGGTGATGCATAAAACAAGGGTTTCAAACTAGCTCAGATACCGTTCCATAAACCCAATACGTAATAGACAAGACCTACTCCTTGCTCAGGGAACTGGACTCAACACCCCCTATTCACCGCCCAAGAGTATATCTGACTAGTAAGAATCTTAAAACCTATGTATTGATATCTCTCTGTAAGTGAGTCAAGTGGGTGTAAAGCTGCATAAACACAGCAGTGAAAAGCAGCTAAACCCCATTATAAAACTCAATTAATTTTAAAAACCCGTGAAACAAAGACAGTGAAAGGGAGAGAAATTCTTACAAAATTCATTCAGGCGCTGTGATGCCACCTGGATTGACCATATCTAGACCTGCAGCTGATTGAGACATAAGGGTGGACACTCTTGGGGTTGAGAGGTTTGGTGAGGTTGGGTGAGCAAACGCAGACGCTTTAAAGTAATACTGCGTGGTACCCATCCCATGGGTCCCAAATCTCCAGGTTCAAGGGCATCTTCCTACATCGAAAACATGCATGAGAAACCCAGAAGATGGTCCACCGAGTGATCGGGAAAGGTTTCTAAAACGCACCTCATTTCTCATCTCCTTGTGCTCGGGTTCGCCATTCCAGCCGCTTTACTAGCAATCTCCCTCATTGGAGAATCAGCACCTTTAACCTCCTGTTCCATACAGGTGGCAATTTGTCCTGAGGGTGAACAGGAAGAGGGGGAACCAATGAGAGACTAGCTCTAGGTGTTGGGACAGGCACAGGTCACTCTATTTTCCCATCAGGAAGAAGAATTAACCACAGGCTCAGTCTGCCGCCCGGAAGCAGAATAGGGCCTAAAGCAATCCTGCGCTTTTGCGGCCAGCTCCCAAGAGAGCGAGTTGAAAAATGGAGCTCAGGGGCACTGCAATTCACAAACCTGCAGACTTATAAATGATAACTCTCGTCTACAAATATATTGAGGGAAGGCAACAAAGAGGATTTGAAAGCAAGGCAGAATTGCAGGAAACAGATTTCAGGAGGCAGATTCGAATCGCCTTTAAAGCACAGGAAAAGCGGCAAAACCTCGACAATGATGCCCTTGGCCAAAAAGGGCGTATGCGTTTTTTCCTGAATATATTCAGGAAAAAACGCATACGCCCTTTTTGGCCAACCAAGCAACCTGGAAAGGCAAATCAGCGCTACAAAAAAGTCTCGCTTCCCATCGGTCAAAAGGGCTATGCTGAATAAAGTGTCAAAACCAGAAATGCAGGACAGGCCACGGAGAAACGGAAGCCTTGCTACGCTGATGGGCGGGATGTAAATTGCCAACAGCCACCTTGGAGAAGTGTACGGTGTGTCCTGAAACATTTACAAAACTCAGCTTAGAGAGCATAGGGCACTTCCACTCATGGGCGTATAAATTGGGAAAACTAAAAATCAGCAAGACACAAGCACCCCAAAGTTTAGGGCTGCTCTGTTGACAAGAACCTCCACTTCGTTACACCTTAAATATCCCAGGAAAGAGAAAAATGGATAAAGAAGTTGTGGTCCTTATGTACAATGGAATATCACTCAGCCATGAAAACAACGTCATAAGGCTAGTAGCAGCATGATGAGTGGATTTAGGTACGACGATTCTAAGTCAAATAAGTCACACAGAAAAAGACACTTATCATAAGATATCACCTATAGAGGGAATGTAAAAACCGCTACCCTTGAACTCAATTACAAAACAGAACAGAGTCACACGGTTAGAAAACACACTATGGCTGCCTAACGGGAAAGGTGAGGTGGGGTGATGCATAAAACAAGGGTTTCAAATTAGCTCAGATACCGTTCCATAAACCCAATACGTAATAGACAAGACCTACTCCTTGCTCAGGGAACTGGACTCAACACCCCCTATTCACCGCCCAAGAGTATATCTGACTAGTAAGAATCTTAAAACCTATGTATTGATATCTCTCTGTAAGTGAGTCAAGTGGGTGTAAAGCTGCATAAACACAGCAGTGAAAAGCAGCTAAACCCCATTATAAAACTCAATTAATTTTAAAAACCCGTGAAACAAAGACAGTGAAAGGGAGAGAAATTCTTACAAAATTCGTTCAGGCGCTGTGATGCCACCTGGATTGACCATATCTAGACCCGCAGCTGATTGAGACATAAGGGTGGACACTCTTGGGGCTGAGGGGTTTGGTGAGGTTCGGTGAGCAAACGCAGACGCTTTAAAGTAATACTGCGTGGTACCCATCCCATGGGTCCCAAATCTCCAGGTTCAAGGGCATCTTCCTACATCGAAAACATGCATGAGAAACCCAGAAGATGGTCCACCGAGTGATCGGGAAAGGTTTCTAAAACGCACCTCATTTCTCATCTCCTTGTGCTCGGGTTCGCCATTCCAGCCGCTTTACTAGCAATCTCCCTCCTTGGAGAATCAGCACCTTTAACCTCCTGTTCCATACAGGTTGCAATTTGTCCTGAGGGTGAAAGGGAAGAGGGGGAACCAATGAGAGACTAGCTCTAGGTGTTGGGACAGGCACAGGTCACTCTATTTTCCCATCAGGAAGAAGAATTAACCACAGGCTCAGTCTGCCGCCCGGAAGCAGAATAGGGCCTAAAGCAATCCTGCGCTTTTGCGGCCAGCTCCCAAGAGAGCGAGTTGAAAAATGGAGCTCAGGGGCACTGCAATTCACAAACCTGCAGACTTATAAATGATAACTCTCGTCTACAAATATATTGAGGGAAGGCAACCAAGAGGATTTGAAAGCAAAGCAGAATTGCAGGAAACAGATTTCAGGAGGCAGATTCGAATCGCCTTTAAAGCACAGGAAAAGCGGCAAAACCTCGACAATGATGCCCTTGGCCAAAAAGGGCGTATGCGTTTTTTCCTGAATATATTCAGGAAAAAACGCATACGCCCTTTTTGGCCAACCAAGCAACCTGGAAAGGCAAATCAGCGCTACAAAGAAGTCTCGCTTCCCATCGGTCAAATGGGCCATGCTGAATAAAGTGTCAAAACCAGAAATGCAGGACAGGCCACGGAGAAACGGGAGCCTTGCTACGCTGATGGGTGGGATGTAAATTGCCAACAGCCACTCTGGAGAAGTGTACGGTGTGTCCTGAAACATTTACAAAACTCAGCTTAGAGAGCATAGGGCACTTCCACTCATGGGCGTATAAATTGGGAAAACTAAAAATCAGCAAGACACAAGCACCCCAAAGTTTAGGGCTGCTCTGTTGACAAGAACCTCCACTTCGTTACACCTTAAATATCCCAGGAAAGAGAAAAATGGATAAAGAAGTTGTGGTCCTTATGTACAATGGAATATCACTCAGCCATGAAATCAACGTCATAAGGCTAGTAGCAGCATGATGAGTGGATTTAGGTACGACGATTCTAAGTCAAATAAGTCACACAGAAAAAGACACTTATCATAAGATATCACCTATAGAGGGAATGTAAAAACCGCTACCCTTGAACTCAATTACAAAACAGAACAGAGTCACACGGTTAGAAAACACACTATGGCTGCCTAACGGGAAAGGTGAGGTGGGGTGATGCATAAAACAAGGGTTTCAAATTAGCTCAGATACCGTTCCATAAACCCAATACGTAATAGACAAGACCTACTCCTTGCTCAGGGAACTGGACTCAACACCCCCTATTCACCGCCCAAGAGTATATCTGACTAGTAAGAATCTTAAAACCTATGTATTGATATCTCTCTGTAAGTGAGTCAAGTGGGTGTAAAGCTGCATAAACACAGCAGTGAAAAGCAGCTAAACCCCATTATAAAACTCAATTAATTTTAAAAACCCGTGAAACAAAGACAGTGAAAGGGAGAGAAATTCTTACAAAATTCATTCAGGCGCTGTGATGCCACCTGGATTGACCATATCTAGACCTGCAGCTGATTGAGACATAAGGGTGGACACTCTTGGGGCTGAGAGGTTTGTTGAGGTTGGGTGAGCAAACGCAGACGCTTTAAAGTAATACTGCGTGGTACCCATCCCATGGGTCCCAAATCTCCAGGTTCAAGGGCATCTTCCTACATCGAAAACATGCATGAGAAACCCAGAAGATGGTCCACCGAGTGATCGGGAAAGGTTTCTAAAACGCACCTCATTTCTCATCTCCTTGTGCTCGGGTTCGCCATTCCAGCCGCTTTACTAGCAATCTCCCTCCTTGGAGAATCAGCACCTTTAACCTCCTGTTCCATACAGGTGGCAATTTGTCCTGAGGGTGAACAGGAAGAGGGGGAACCAATGAGAGACTAGCTCTAGGTGTTGGGACAGGCACAGGTCACTCTATTTTCCCATCAGGAAGAAGAATTAACCACAGGCTCAGTCTGCCGCCCGGAAGCAGAATAGGGCCTAAAGCAATCCTGCGCTTTTGCGGCCAGCTCCCAAGAGAGCGAGTTGAAAAATGGAGCTCAGGGGCACTGCAATTCACAAACCTGCAGACTTATAAATGTTAACTCTCGTCTACAAATATATTGAGGGAAGGCAACAAAGAGGATTTGAAAGCAAGGCAGAATTGCAGGAAACAGATTTCAGGAGGCAGATTCGAATCGCCTTTAAAGCACAGGAAAAGCGGCAAAACCTCGACAATGATGCCCTTGGCCAAAAAGGGCGTATGCGTTTTTTCCTGAATATATTCAGGAAAAAACGCATACGCCCTTTTTGGCCAACCAAGCAACCTGGAAAGGCAAATCAGCGCTACAAAAAAGTCTCGCTTCCCATCGGTCAAAAGGGCTATGCTGAATAAAGTGTCAAAACCAGAAATGCAGGACAGGCCACGGAGAAACGGAAGCCTTGCTACGCTGATGGGCGGGATGTAAATTGCCAACAGCCACCTTGGAGAAGTGTACGGTGTGTCCTGAAACATTTACAAAACTCAGCTTAGAGAGCATAGGGCACTTCCACTCATGGGCGTATAAATTGGGAAAACTAAAAATCAGCAAGACACAAGCACCCCAAAGTTTAGGGCTGCTCTGTTGACAAGAACCTCCACTTCGTTACACCTTAAATATCCCAGGAAAGAGAAAAATGGATAAAGAAGTTGTGGTCCTTATGTACAATGGAATATCACTCAGCCATGAAATCAACGTCATAAGGCTAGTAGCAGCATGATGAGTGGATTTAGGTACGATGATTCTAAGTCAAATAAGTCACACAGAAAAAGACACTTATCATAAGATATCACCTATAGAGGGAATGTAAAAACCGCTACCCTTGAACTCAATTACAAAACAGAACAGAGTCACACGGTTAGAAAACACACTATGGCTGCCTAACGGGAAAGGTGAGGTGGGGTGATGCATAAAACAAGGGTTTCAAATTAGCTCAGATACCGTTCCATAAACCCAATACGTAATAGACAAGACCTACTCCTTGCTCAGGGAACTGGACTCAACACCCCCTATTCACCGCCCAAGAGTATATCTGACTAGTAAGAATCTTAAAACCTATGTATTGATATCTCTCTGTAAGTGAGTCAAGTGGGTGTAAAGCTGCATAAACACAGCAGTGAAAAGCAGCTAAACCCCATTATAAAACTCAATTAATTTTAAAAACCCGTGAAACAAAGACAGTGAAAGGGAGAGAAATTCTTACAAAATTCATTCAGGCGCTGTGATGCCACCTGGATTGACCATATCTAGACCTGCAGCTGATTGAGACATAAGGGTGGACACTCTTGGGGTTGAGAGGTTTGGTGAGGTTGGGTGAGCAAACGCAGACGCTTTAAAGTAATACTGCGTGGTACCCATCCCATGGGTCCCAAATCTCCAGGTTCAAGGGCATCTTCCTACATCGAAAACATGCATGAGAAACCCAGAAGATGGTCCACCGAGTGATCGGGAAAGGTTTCTAAAACGCACCTCATTTCTCATCTCCTTGTGCTCGGGTTCGCCATTCCAGCCGCTTTACTAGCAATCTCCCTCATTGGAGAATCAGCACCTTTAACCTCCTGTTCCATACAGGTGGCAATTTGTCCTGAGGGTGAACAGGAAGAGGGGGAACCAATGAGAGACTAGCTCTAGGTGTTGGGACAGGCACAGGTCACTCTATTTTCCCATCAGGAAGAAGAATTAACCACAGGCTCAGTCTGCCGCCCGGAAGCAGAATAGGGCCTAAAGCAATCCTGCGCTTTTGCGGCCAGCTCCCAAGAGAGCGAGTTGAAAAATGGAGCTCAGGGGC
Source organism: Eschrichtius robustus (assembly GCF_028021215.1). Lineage (NCBI taxonomy): Eukaryota > Metazoa > Chordata > Mammalia > Artiodactyla > Eschrichtiidae > Eschrichtius > Eschrichtius robustus. The sequence goes on from NW_027175618.1 coordinate 19,154, forward strand.
ACTGCAATTCACAAACCTGCAGACTTATAAATGATAACTCTCGTCTACAAATATATTGAGGGAAGGCAACAAAGAGGATTTGAAAGCAAGGCAGAATTGCAGGAAACAGATTTCAGGAGGCAGATTCGAATCGCCTTTAAAGCACAGGAAAAGCGGCAAAACCTCGACAATGATGCCCTTGGCCAAAAAGGGCGTATGCGTTTTTTCCTGAATATATTCAGGAAAAAACGCATACGCCCTTTTTGGCCAACCAAGCAACCTGGAAAGGCAAATCAGCGCTACAAAAAAGTCTCGCTTCCCATCGGTCAAAAGGGCTATGCTGAATAAAGTGTCAAAACCAGAAATGCAGGACAGGCCACGGAGAAACGGAAGCCTTGCTACGCTGATGGGCGGGATGTAAATTGCCAACAGCCACCTTGGAGAAGTGTACGGTGTGTCCTGAAACATTTACAAAACTCAGCTTAGAGAGCATAGGGCACTTCCACTCATGGGCGTATAAATTGGGAAAACTAAAAATCAGCAAGACACAAGCACCCCAAAGTTTAGGGCTGCTCTGTTGACAAGAACCTCCACTTCGTTACACCTTAAATATCCCAGGAAAGAGAAAAATGGATAAAGAAGTTGTGGTCCTTATGTACAATGGAATATCACTCAGCCATGAAAACAACGTCATAAGGCTAGTAGCAGCATGATGAGTGGATTTAGGTACGACGATTCTAAGTCAAATAAGTCACACAGAAAAAGACACTTATCATAAGATATCACCTATAGAGGGAATGTAAAAACCGCTACCCTTGAACTCAATTACAAAACAGAACAGAGTCACACGGTTAGAAAACACACTATGGCTGCCTAACGGGAAAGGTGAGGTGGGGTGATGCATAAAACAAGGGTTTCAAATTAGCTCAGATACCGTTCCATAAACCCAATACGTAATAGACAAGACCTACTCCTTGCTCAGGGAACTGGACTCAACACCCCCTATTCACCGCCCAAGAGTATATCTGACTAGTAAGAATCTTAAAACCTATGTATTGATATCTCTCTGTAAGTGAGTCAAGTGGGTGTAAAGCTGCATAAACACAGCAGTGAAAAGCAGCTAAACCCCATTATAAAACTCAATTAATTTTAAAAACCCGTGAAACAAAGACAGTGAAAGGGAGAGAAATTCTTACAAAATTCGTTCAGGCGCTGTGATGCCACCTGGATTGACCATATCTAGACCCGCAGCTGATTGAGACATAAGGGTGGACACTCTTGGGGCTGAGGGGTTTGGTGAGGTTCGGTGAGCAAACGCAGACGCTTTAAAGTAATACTGCGTGGTACCCATCCCATGGGTCCCAAATCTCCAGGTTCAAGGGCATCTTCCTACATCGAAAACATGCATGAGAAACCCAGAAGATGGTCCACCGAGTGATCGGGAAAGGTTTCTAAAACGCACCTCATTTCTCATCTCCTTGTGCTCGGGTTCGCCATTCCAGCCGCTTTACTAGCAATCTCCCTCCTTGGAGAATCAGCACCTTTAACCTCCTGTTCCATACAGGTTGCAATTTGTCCTGAGGGTGAAAGGGAAGAGGGGGAACCAATGAGAGACTAGCTCTAGGTGTTGGGACAGGCACAGGTCACTCTATTTTCCCATCAGGAAGAAGAATTAACCACAGGCTCAGTCTGCCGCCCGGAAGCAGAATAGGGCCTAAAGCAATCCTGCGCTTTTGCGGCCAGCTCCCAAGAGAGCGAGTTGAAAAATGGAGCTCAGGGGCACTGCAATTCACAAACCTGCAGACTTATAAATGATAACTCTCGTCTACAAATATATTGAGGGAAGGCAACCAAGAGGATTTGAAAGCAAAGCAGAATTGCAGGAAACAGATTTCAGGAGGCAGATTCGAATCGCCTTTAAAGCACAGGAAAAGCGGCAAAACCTCGACAATGATGCCCTTGGCCAAAAAGGGCGTATGCGTTTTTTCCTGAATATATTCAGGAAAAAACGCATACGCCCTTTTTGGCCAACCAAGCAACCTGGAAAGGCAAATCAGCGCTACAAAGAAGTCTCGCTTCCCATCGGTCAAATGGGCCATGCTGAATAAAGTGTCAAAACCAGAAATGCAGGACAGGCCACGGAGAAACGGGAGCCTTGCTACGCTGATGGGTGGGATGTAAATTGCCAACAGCCACTCTGGAGAAGTGTACGGTGTGTCCTGAAACATTTACAAAACTCAGCTTAGAGAGCATAGGGCACTTCCACTCATGGGCGTATAAATTGGGAAAACTAAAAATCAGCAAGACACAAGCACCCCAAAGTTTAGGGCTGCTCTGTTGACAAGAACCTCCACTTCGTTACACCTTAAATATCCCAGGAAAGAGAAAAATGGATAAAGAAGTTGTGGTCCTTATGTACAATGGAATATCACTCAGCCATGAAATCAACGTCATAAGGCTAGTAGCAGCATGATGAGTGGATTTAGGTACGACGATTCTAAGTCAAATAAGTCACACAGAAAAAGACACTTATCATAAGATATCACCTATAGAGGGAATGTAAAAACCGCTACCCTTGAACTCAATTACAAAACAGAACAGAGTCACACGGTTAGAAAACACACTATGGCTGCCTAACGGGAAAGGTGAGGTGGGGTGATGCATAAAACAAGGGTTTCAAATTAGCTCAGATACCGTTCCATAAACCCAATACGTAATAGACAAGACCTACTCCTTGCTCAGGGAACTGGACTCAACACCCCCTATTCACCGCCCAAGAGTATATCTGACTAGTAAGAATCTTAAAACCTATGTATTGATATCTCTCTGTAAGTGAGTCAAGTGGGTGTAAAGCTGCATAAACACAGCAGTGAAAAGCAGCTAAACCCCATTATAAAACTCAATTAATTTTAAAAACCCGTGAAACAAAGACAGTGAAAGGGAGAGAAATTCTTACAAAATTCATTCAGGCGCTGTGATGCCACCTGGATTGACCATATCTAGACCTGCAGCTGATTGAGACATAAGGGTGGACACTCTTGGGGCTGAGAGGTTTGTTGAGGTTGGGTGAGCAAACGCAGACGCTTTAAAGTAATACTGCGTGGTACCCATCCCATGGGTCCCAAATCTCCAGGTTCAAGGGCATCTTCCTACATCGAAAACATGCATGAGAAACCCAGAAGATGGTCCACCGAGTGATCGGGAAAGGTTTCTAAAACGCACCTCATTTCTCATCTCCTTGTGCTCGGGTTCGCCATTCCAGCCGCTTTACTAGCAATCTCCCTCCTTGGAGAATCAGCACCTTTAACCTCCTGTTCCATACAGGTGGCAATTTGTCCTGAGGGTGAACAGGAAGAGGGGGAACCAATGAGAGACTAGCTCTAGGTGTTGGGACAGGCACAGGTCACTCTATTTTCCCATCAGGAAGAAGAATTAACCACAGGCTCAGTCTGCCGCCCGGAAGCAGAATAGGGCCTAAAGCAATCCTGCGCTTTTGCGGCCAGCTCCCAAGAGAGCGAGTTGAAAAATGGAGCTCAGGGGCACTGCAATTCACAAACCTGCAGACTTATAAATGTTAACTCTCGTCTACAAATATATTGAGGGAAGGCAACAAAGAGGATTTGAAAGCAAGGCAGAATTGCAGGAAACAGATTTCAGGAGGCAGATTCGAATCGCCTTTAAAGCACAGGAAAAGCGGCAAAACCTCGACAATGATGCCCTTGGCCAAAAAGGGCGTATGCGTTTTTTCCTGAATATATTCAGGAAAAAACGCATACGCCCTTTTTGGCCAACCAAGCAACCTGGAAAGGCAAATCAGCGCTACAAAAAAGTCTCGCTTCCCATCGGTCAAAAGGGCTATGCTGAATAAAGTGTCAAAACCAGAAATGCAGGACAGGCCACGGAGAAACGGAAGCCTTGCTACGCTGATGGGCGGGATGTAAATTGCCAACAGCCACCTTGGAGAAGTGTACGGTGTGTCCTGAAACATTTACAAAACTCAGCTTAGAGAGCATAGGGCACTTCCACTCATGGGCGTATAAATTGGGAAAACTAAAAATCAGCAAGACACAAGCACCCCAAAGTTTAGGGCTGCTCTGTTGACAAGAACCTCCACTTCGTTACACCTTAAATATCCCAGGAAAGAGAAAAATGGATAAAGAAGTTGTGGTCCTTATGTACAATGGAATATCACTCAGCCATGAAATCAACGTCATAAGGCTAGTAGCAGCATGATGAGTGGATTTAGGTACGATGATTCTAAGTCAAATAAGTCACACAGAAAAAGACACTTATCATAAGATATCACCTATAGAGGGAATGTAAAAACCGCTACCCTTGAACTCAATTACAAAACAGAACAGAGTCACACGGTTAGAAAACACACTATGGCTGCCTAACGGGAAAGGTGAGGTGGGGTGATGCATAAAACAAGGGTTTCAAATTAGCTCAGATACCGTTCCATAAACCCAATACGTAATAGACAAGACCTACTCCTTGCTCAGGGAACTGGACTCAACACCCCCTATTCACCGCCCAAGAGTATATCTGACTAGTAAGAATCTTAAAACCTATGTATTGATATCTCTCTGTAAGTGAGTCAAGTGGGTGTAAAGCTGCATAAACACAGCAGTGAAAAGCAGCTAAACCCCATTATAAAACTCAATTAATTTTAAAAACCCGTGAAACAAAGACAGTGAAAGGGAGAGAAATTCTTACAAAATTCGTTCAGGCGCTGTGATGCCACCTGGATTGACCATATCTAGACCCGCAGCTGATTGAGACATAAGGGTGGACACTCTTGGGGCTGAGGGTTTTGGTGAGGTTCGGTGAGCAAACGCAGACGCTTTAAAGTAATACTGTGTGGTACCCATCCCATGGGTCCCAAATCTCCAGGTTCAAGGGCATCTTCCTACATCCAAAACATGCATGAGAATCCCAGAAGATGGTCCACCGAGTGATCGGGAAAGGTTTCTAAAACGCACCTCATTTCTCATCTCCTTGTGCTCGGGTTCGCCATTCCAGCCGCTTTACTAGCAATCTCCCTCCTTGGAGAATCAGCACCTTTAACCTCCTGTTCCATACAGGTGGCAATTTGTCCTGAGGGTGAACGGGAAGAGGGGGAACCAATGAGAGACTAGCTCTAGGTGTTGGGACAGGCACAGGTCACTCTATTTTCCCATCAGGAAGAAGAATTAACCACAGGCTCAGTCTGCCGCCCGGAAGCAGAATAGGGCCTAAAGCAATCCTGCGCTTTTGCGGCCAGCTCCCAAGAGAGCGAGTTGAAAAATGGAGCTCAGGGGCACTGCAATTCACAAACCTGCAGACTTATAAATGATAACTCTCGTCTACAAATATATTGAGGGAAGGCAACAAAGAGGATTTGAAAGCAAGGCAGAATTGCAGGAAACAGATTTCAGGAGGCAGATTCGAATCGCCTTTAAAGCACAGGAAAAGCGGCAAAACCTCGACAATGATGCCCTTGGCCAAAAAGGGCGTATGCGTTTTTTCCTGAATATATTCAGGAAAAAACGCATACGCCCTTTTTGGCCAACCAAGCAACCTGGAAAGGCAAATCAGCGCTACAAAGAAGTCTCGCTTCCCATCGGTCAAATGGGCCATGCTGAATAAAATGTCAAAACCAGAAATGCAGGACAGGCCACGGAGAAACGGGAGCCTTGCTACGCTGATGGGTGGGATGTAAATTGCCAACAGCCACTCTGGAGAAGTGTACGGTGTGTCCTGAAACATTTACAAAACTCAGCTTAGAGAGCATAGGGCACTTCCACTCATGGGCGTATAAATTGGGAAAACTAAAAATCAGCAAGACACAAGTACCCCAAAGTTTAGGGCTGCTCTGTTGACAAGAATCTCCACTTCGTTACACCTTAAATATCCCAGGAAAGAGAAAAATGGATAAAGAAGTTGTGGTCCTTATGTACAATGGAATATCACTCAGCCATGAAATCAACGTCATAAGGCTAGTAGCAGCATGATGAGTGGATTTAGGTACGACGATTCTAAGTCAAATAAGTCACACAGAAAAAGACACTTATCATAAGATATCACCTATAGAGGGAATGTAAAAACCGCTACCCTTGAACTCAATTACAAAACAGAACAGAGTCACACGGTTAGAAAACACACTATGGCTGCCTAACGGGAAAGGTGAGGTGGGGTGATGCATAAAACAAGGGTTTCAAACTAGCTCAGATACCGTTCCATAAACCCAATACGTAATAGACAAGACCTACTCCTTGCTCAGGGAACTGGACTCAACACCCCCTATTCACCGCCCAAGAGTATATCTGACTATTCAGAATCTTAAAACCTATGTATTGATATCTCTCTGTAAGTGAGTCAAGTGGGTGTAAAGCTGCATAAACACAGCAGTGAAAAGCAGCTAAACCCCATTATAAAACTCAATTAATTTTAAAAACCCGTGAAACAAAGACAGTGAAAGGGAGAGAAATTCTTACAAAATTCATTCAGGCGCTGTGATGCCACCTGGATTGACCATATCTAGACCTGCAGCTGATTGAGACATAAGGGTGGACACTCTTGGGGCTGAGAGGTTTGGTGAGGTTGGGTGAGCAAACGCAGACGCTTTAAAGTAATACTGCGTGGTACCCATCCCATGGGTCCCAAATCTCCAGGTTCAAGGGCATCTTCCTACATCGAAAACATGCATGAGAAACCCAGAAGATGGTCCACCGAGTGATCGGGAAAGGTTTCTAAAACGCACCTCATTTCTCATCTCCTTGTGCTCGGGTTCGCCATTCCAGCCGCTTTACTAGCAATCTCCCTCCTTGGAGAATCAGCACCTTTAACCTCCTGTTCCATACAGGTTGCAATTTGTCCTGAGGGTGAACGGGAAGAGGGGGAACCAATGAGAGACTAGCTCTAGGTGTTGGGACAGGCACAGGTCACTCTATTTTCCCATCAGGAAGAAGAATTAACCACAGGCTCAGTCTGCCGCCCGGAAGCAGAATACGGCCTAAAGCAATCCTGCGCTTTTGCGGCCAGCTCCCAAGAGAGCGAGTTGAAATATGGAGCTCAGGGGCACTGCAATTCACAAACCTGCAGACTTATAAATGATAACTCTCGTCTACAAATATATTGAGGGAAGGCAACCAAGAGGATTTGAAAGCAAGGCAGAATTGCAGGAAACAGATTTCAGGAGGCAGATTCGAATCGCCTTTAAAGCACAGGAAAAGCGGCAAAACCTCGACAATGATGCCCTTGGCCAAAAAGGGCGTATGCGTTTTTTCCTGAATATATTCAGGAAAAAACGCATACGCCCTTTTTGGCCAACCAAGCAACCTGGAAAGGCAAATCAGCGCTACAAAGAAGTCTCGCTTCCCTTCGGTCAAAAGGGCCATGCTGAATAAAGTGTCAAAACCAGAAATGCAGGATAGGCCACGGAGAAACGGGAGCCTTGCTACGCTGATGGGTGGGATGTAAATTGCCAACAGCCACTCTGGAGAAGTGTACGGTGTGTCCTGAAACATTTACAAAACTCAGCTTAGAGAGCATAGGGCACTTCCACTCATGGGCGTATAAATTGGGAAAACTAAAAATCAGCAAGACACAAGCACCCCAAAGTTTAGGGCTGCTCTGTTGACAAGAACCTCCACTTTGTTACACCTTAAATATCCCAGGAAAGAGAAAAATGGATAAAGAAGTTGTGGTCCTTATGTACAATGGAATATCACTCAGCCATGAAATCAACGTCATAAGGCTAGTAGCAGCATGATGAGTGGATTTAGGTACGACGATTCTAAGTGAAATAAGTCACACAGAAAAAGACACTTATCATAAGATATCACTTATAGAGGGAATGTAAAAACCGCTACCCTTGAACTGAATTACAAAACAGAACAGAGTCACACGGTTAGAAAACACACTATGGCTGCCTAACGGGAAAGGTGAGGTGGGGTGATGCATAAAGCAAGGGTTTCAAATTAGCTCAGATACCGTTCCATAAACCCAATATGTAATAGACAAGACCTACTCCTTACTCAGGGAACTGGACTCAACACCCCCTATTCACCGCCCAAGAATATATCTGACTAGTAAGAATCTTAAAACTTATGTATTGATATCTCTCTGTAAGTGAGTCAAGTGGGTGTAAAGCTGCATAAACACAGCAGTGAAAAACAGCTAAACCCCATTATAAAACTCAATTAATTTTAAAAACCCGTGAAACAAAGACAGTGAAAGAGAGAGAAATTCTTACAAAATTCGTTCAGGGGCTGTGATGCCACCTGGATTGACCATATTTAGACCTGCACCTGATTGAGACATAAGGGTGGACAGTCTTGGGGCTGAGAGGTTTGGTGAGGTTGGGTGAGCAAACGCAGACGCTTTAAAGTAATACTGCGTGGTACCCATCCCATGGGTCCCAAATCTCCAGGTTCAAGGGCATCTTCCTACATCGAAAACATGCATGAGAAACCCAGAAGATGGTCCACCGAGTGATCGGGAAAGGTTTCTAAAACGCACCTCATTTCTCATCTCCTTGTGCTCGGGTTCGCCATTCCAGCCGCTTTACTAGCAATCTCCCTCCTTGGAGAATCAGCACATTTAACCTCCTGTTCCATACAGGTTGCAATTTGTCCTGAGGGTGAACGGGAAGAGGGGGAACCAATGAGAGACTAGCTCTAGGTGTTGGGACAGGCACAGGTCACTCTATTTTCCCATCAGGAAGAAGAATTAACCACAGGCTCAGTCTGCCGCCCGGAAGCAGAATAGGGCCTAAAGCAATCCTGCGCTTTTGCGGCCAGCTCCCAAGAGAGCGAGTTGAAAAATGGAGCTCAGGGGCACTGCAATTCACAAACCTGCAGACTTATAAATGATAACTCTCGTCTACAAATATATTGAGGGAAGGCAACAAAGAGGATTTGAAAGCAAGGCAGAATTGCAGGAAACAGATTTCAGGAGGCAGATTCGAATCGCCTTTAAAGCACAGGAAAAGCGGCAAAACCTCGACAATGATGCCCTTGGCCAAAAAGGGCGTATGCGTTTTTTCCTGAATATATTCAGGAAAAAACGCATACGCCCTTTTTGGCCAACCAAGCAACCTGGAAAGGCAAATCAGCGCTACAAAGAAGTCTCGCTTCCCATCGGTCAAAAGGGCCATGCTGAATAAAGTGTCAAAACCAGAAATGCAGGATAGGCCACGGAGAAACGGGAGCCTTGCTACGCTGATGGGTGGGATGTAAATTGCCAACAGCCACTCTGGAGAAGTGTACGGTGTGTCCTGAAACATTTACAAAACTCAGCTTAGAGAGCATAGGGCACTTCCACTCATGGGCGTATAAATTGGGAAAACTAAAAATCAGCAAGACACAAGCACCCCAAAGTTTAGGGCTGCTCTGTTGACAAGAACCTCCACTTTGTTACACCTTAAATATCCTAGGAAAGAGAAAAATGGATAAAGAAGTTGTGGTCCTTATGTACAATGGAATATCACTCAGCCATGAAATCAACGTCATAAGGCTAGTAGCAGCATGATGAGTGGATTTAGGTACGACGATTCTAAGTCAAATAAGTCACACAGAAAAAGACACTTATCATAAGATATCACCTATAGAGGGAATGTAAAAACCGCTACCCTTGAACTGAATTACAAAACAGAACAGAGTCACACGGTTAGAAAACACACTATGGCTGCCTAACGGGAAAGGTGAGGTGGGGTGATGCATAAAACAAGGGTTTCAAATTAGCTCAGATACCGTTCCATAAACCCAATACGTAATAGACAAGACCTACTCCTTGCTCAGGGAACTGGACTCAACACCCCCTATTCACCGCCCAAGAGTATATCTGACTAGTAACAATCTTAAAACCTATGTAATGATATCTCTCTGTAAGTGAGTCAAGTGGGTGTAAAGCTGCATAAACACAGCAGTGAAAAGCAGCTAAACCCCATTATAAAACTCAATTAATTTTAAAAACCCGTGAAACAAAGACAGTGAAAGGGAGAGAAATTCTTACAAAATTCGTTCAGGCCCTGTGATGCCACCTGGATTGACCATATCTAGACCGGCAGCTGATTGAGACATAAGGGTGGACACTCTTGGGGCTGAGAGGTTTGGTGAAGTTGGGTGAGCAAACGCAGACGCTTTAAAGTAATACTGCGTGGTACCCATCCCATGGGTCCCAAATCTCCAGGTTCAAGGGCATCTTCCTACATCGAAAACATGCATGAGAAACCCAGAAGATGGTCCACCGAGTGATCGGGAAAGGTTTATAAAACGCACCTCATTTCTCATCTCCTTGTGCTCGGGTTCGCCATTCCAGCCGCTTTACTAGCAATCTCCCTCCTTGGAGAATCAGCACCTTTAACCTCCTGTTCCATACAAGTTGCAATTTGTCCTGAGGGTGAACTGGAAGAGGGGGAACCAATGAGAGACTAGCTCTAGGTGTTGGGACAGGCACAGGTCACTCTATTTTCCCATCAGGAAGAAGAATTAACCACAGGCTCAGTCTGCCGCCCGGAAGCAGAATAGGGCCTAAAGCAATCCTGCGCTTTTGCGGCCAGCTCCCAAGAGAGCGAGTTGAAAAATGGAGCTCAGGGGCACTGCAATTCACAAACCTGCAGACTTATAAATGATAACTCTCGTCTACAAATATATTGAGGGAAGGCAACAAAGAGGATTTGAAAGCAAGGCAGAATTGCAGGAAACAGATTTCAGGAGGCAGATTCGCATCGCCTTTAAAGCACAGGAAAAGCGGCAAAACCTCGACAATGATGCCCTTGGCCAAAAAGGGCGTATGCGTTTTTTCCTGAATATATTCAGGAAAAAACGCATACGCCCTTTTTGGCCAACCAAGCAACCTGGAAAGGCAAATCAGCGCTACAAAGAAGTCTCGCTTCCCATCGGTCAAAAGGGCCATGCTGAATAAAGTGTCAAAACCAAAAATGCAGGACAGGCCACGGAGAAACGGAAGCCTTGCTACGCTGATGGGCGGGATGTAAATTGCCAACAGCCACTCTGGAGAAGTGTACGGTGTGTCCTGAAACATTTACAAAACTCAGCTTAGAGAGCATAGGGCACTTCCACTCATGGGCGTATAAATTGCGAAAACTAAAAATCAGCAAGACACAAGCACCCCAAAGTTTAGGGCTGCTCTGTTGACAAGAACCTCCACTTCGTTACACCTTAAATATCCCAGGAAAGAGAAAAATGGATAAAGAAGTTGTGGTCCTTATGTACAATGGAATATCACTCAGCCATGAAATCAACGTCATAAGGCTAGTAGCAGCATGATGAGTGGATTTAGGTACGACGATTCTAAGTCAAATAAGTCACACAGAAAAAGACACTTATCATAAGATATCACCTATAGAGGGAATGTAAAAACCGCTACCCTTGAACTGAATTACAAAACAGAACAGAGTCACACGGTTAGAAAACACACTATGGCTGCCTAACGGGAAAGGTGAGGTGGGGTGATGCATAAAACAAGGGTTTCAAATTAGCTCTGATACCGTTCCATAAACCCAGTACGTAATAGACAAGACCTACTCCTTGCTCAGGGAACTGGACACAACACCCCCTATTCACCGCCCAAGAGTATATCTGACTAGTAAGAATCTTAAAACCTATGTATTGATATCTCTCTGTAAGTGAGTCAAGTGGGTGTAAAGCTGCATAAACACAGCAGTGAAAAGCAGCTAAACCCCATTATAAAACTCAATTAATTTTAAAAACCCGTGAAACAAAGACAGTGAAAGGGAGAGAAATTCTTACAAAATTCGTTCAGGCGCTGTGATGCCACCTGGATTGACCATATCTAGACCCGCAGCTGATTGAGACATAAGGGTGGACACTCTTGGGGCTGAGGGGTTTGGTGAGGTTCGGTGAGCAAACGCAGACGCTTTAAAGTAATACTGTGTGGTACCCATCCCATGGGTCCCAAATCTCCAGGTTCAAGGGCATCTTCCTACTTCGAAAACATGCATGAGAATCCCAGAAGATGGTCCACCGAGTGATCGGGAAAGGTTTCTAAAACGCATCTCATTTCTCATCTCCTTGTGCTCGGGTTCGCCATTCCAGCCGCTTTACAAGCAATCTCCCTCCTTGGAGAATCAGCACCTTTAACCTCCTGTTCCATACAGGTGGCAATTTGAACTGAGGATGAACGGGAAGACGGGGAACCAATGAGAGACTAGCTCTAGGTGTTGGGACAGGCACAGGTCACTCTATTTTCCCATCAGGAAGAAGAATTAACCACAGGCTCAGTCTGCCGCCCGGAAGCTGAATAGGGCCTAAAGCAATCCTGCGCTTTTGTGGCCAGCTCCCAAGAGAGCGAGTTGAAAAATGGAGCTCAGGGGCACTGCAATTCACAAACCTGCAGACTTATAAATGATAACTCTCGTCTACAAATATATTGAGGGAAGGCAACAAAGAGGATTTGAAAGCAAGGCAGAATTGCAGGAAACAGATTTCAGGAGGCAGATTCGCATCGCCTTTAAAGCACAGGAAAAGCGGCAAAACCTCGACAATGATGCCCTTGGCCAAAAAGGGCGTATGCGTTTTTTCCTGAATATATTCAGGAAAAAACGCATACGCCCTTTTTGGCCAACCAAGCAACCTGGAAAGGCAAATCAGCGCTACAAAGAATTTTCGCTTCCCATCGGTCAAAAGGGCCATGCTGAATAAAGTGTCAAAACCAGAAATGCAGGACAGGCCACGGAGAAACGGGAGCCTTGCTACGCTGATGGGCGGGATGTAAATTGCCAACAGCCACTCTGGAGAAGTGTACGGTGTGTCCTGAAACATTTACAAAACTCAGCTTAGAGAACATAGGGCACTTCCACTCATGGGCGTATAAATTGGGAAAACTAAAAATCAGCAAGACACAAGCACCCCAAAGTTTAGGGCTGCTCTGTTGACAAGAACCTCCACTTCGTTACACCTTAAATATCCCAGGAAAGAGAAAAATGGATAAAGAAGTTGTGGTCCTTATGTACAATGGAATATCACTCAGCCATGAAATCAACGTCATAAGGCTAGTAGCAGCATGATGAGTGGATTTAGGTACGACGATTCTAAGTGAAATAAGTCACACAGAAAAAGACACTTATCATAAGATATCACTTATAGAGGGAATGTAAAAACCGCTACCCTTGAACTGAATTACAAAACAGAACAGAGTCACACGGTTAGAAAACACACTATGGCTGCCTAACGGGAAAGGTGAGGTGGGGTGATGCATAAAGCAAGGGTTTCAAATTAGCTCAGATACCGTTCCATAAACCCAATATGTAATAGACAAGACCTACTCCTTACTCAGGGAACTGGACTCAACACCCCCTATTCACCGCCCAAGAATATATCTGACTAGTAAGAATCTTAAAACTTATGTATTGATATCTCTCTGTAAGTGAGTCAAGTGGGTGTAAAGCTGCATAAACACAGCAGTGAAAAACAGCTAAACCCCATTATAAAACTCAATTAATTTTAAAAACCCGTGAAACAAAGACAGTGAAAGAGAGAGAAATTCTTACAAAATTCGTTCAGGGGCTGTGATGCCACCTGGATTGACCATATTTAGACCTGCACCTGATTGAGACATAAGGGTGGACAGTCTTGGGGCTGAGAGGTTTGGTGAGGTTGGGTGAGCAAACGCAGACGCTTTAAAGTAATACTGCGTGGTACCCATCCCATGGGTCCCAAATCTCCAGGTTCAAGGGCATCTTCCTACATCGAAAACATGCATGAGAAACCCAGAAGATGGTCCACCGAGTGATCGGGAAAGGTTTCTAAAACGCACCTCATTTCTCATCTCCTTGTGCTCGGGTTCGCCATTCCAGCCGCTTTACTAGCAATCTCCCTCCTTGGAGAATCAGCACCTTTAACCTCCTGTTCCATACAGGTTGCAATTTGTCCTGAGGGTGAATGGGAAGAGGGGGAACCAATGAGAGACTAGCTCTAGGTGTTGGGACAGGCACAGGTCACTCTATTTTCCCATCAGGAAGAAGAATTAACCACAGGCTCAGTCTGCCGCCCGGAAGCAGAATAGGGCCTAAAGCAATCCTGCGCTTTTGCGGCCAGCTCCCAAGAGAGCGAGTTGAAAAATGGAGCTCAGGGGCACTGCAATTCACAAACCTGCAGACTTATAAATGATAACTCTCGTCTACAAATATATTGAGGGAAGGCAACAAAGAGGATTTGAAAGCAAGGCAGAATTGCAGGAAACAGATTTCAGGAGGCAGATTCGAATCGCCTTTAAAGCACAGGAAAAGCGGCAAAACCTCGACAATGATGCCCTTGGCCAAAAAGGGCGTATGCGTTTTTTCCTGAATATATTCAGGAAAAAACGCATACGCCCTTTTTGGCCAACCAAGCAACCTGGAAAGGCAAATCAGCGCTACAAAGAAGTCTCGCTTCCCATCGGTCAAAAGGGCCATGCTGAATAAAGTGTCAAAACCAGAAATGCAGGATAGGCCACGGAGAAACGGGAGCCTTGCTACGCTGATGGGTGGGATGTAAATTGCCAACAGCCACTCTGGAGAAGTGTACGGTGTGTCCTGAAACATTTACAAAACTCAGCTTAGAGAGCATAGGGCACTTCCACTCATGGGCGTATAAATTGGGAAAACTAAAAATCAGCAAGACACAAGCACCCCAAAGTTTAGGGCTGCTCTGTTGACAAGAACCTCCACTTTGTTACACCTTAAATATCCCAGGAAAGAGAAAAATGGATAAAGAAGTTGTGGTCCTTATGTACAATGGAATATCACTCAGCCATGAAATCAACGTCATAAGGCTAGTAGCAGCATGATGAGTGGATTTAGGTACGACGATTCTAAGTCAAATAAGTCACACAGAAAAAGACACTTATCATAAGATATCACCTATAGAGGGAATGTAAAAACCGCTACCCTTGAACTGAATTACAAAACAGAACAGAGTCACACGGTTAGAAAACACACTATGGCTGCCTAACGGGAAAGGTGAGGTGGGGTGATGCATAAAACAAGGGTTTCAAATTAGCTCAGATACCGTTCCATAAACCCAATACGTAATAGACAAGACCTACTCCTTGCTCAGGGAACTGGACTCAACACCCCCTATTCACCGCCCAAGAGTATATCTGACTAGTAACAATCTTAAAACCTATGTAATGATATCTCTCTGTAAGTGAGTCAAGTGGGTGTAAAGCTGCATAAACACAGCAGTGAAAAGCAGCTAAACCCCATTATAAAACTCAATTAATTTTAAAAACCCGTGAAACAAAGACAGTGAAAGGGAGAGAAATTCTTACAAAATTCGTTCAGGCCCTGTGATGCCACCTGGATTGACCATATCTAGACCGGCAGCTGATTGAGACATAAGGGTGGACACTCTTGGGGCTGAGAAGTTTGGTGAGGTTGGGTGAGCAAACGCAGACGCTTTAAAGTAATACTGCGTGGTACCCATCCCATGGGTCCCAAATCTCCAGGTTCAAGGGCATCTTCCTACATCGAAAACATGCATGAGAAACCCAGAAGATGGTCCACCGAGTGATCGGGAAAGGTTTATAAAACGCACCTCATTTCTCATCTCCTTGTGCTCGGGTTCGCCATTCCAGCCGCTTTACTAGCAATCTCCCTCCTTGGAGAATCAGCACCTTTAACCTCCTGTTCCATACAAGTTGCAATTTGTCCTGAGGGTGAACGGGAAGAGGGGGAACCAATGAGAGACTAGCTCTAGGTGTTGGGACAGGCACAGGTCACTCTATTTTCCCATCAGAAAGAAGAATTAACCACAGGCTCAGTCTGCCGCCCGGAAGCAGAATAGGGCCTAAAGCAATCCTGCGCTTTTGCGGCCAGCTCCCAAGAGAGCGAGTTGAAAAATGGAGCTCAGGGGCACTGCAATTCACAAACCTGCAGACTTATAAATGATAACTCTCGTCTACAAATATATTGAGGGAAGGCAACAAAGAGGATTTGAAAGCAAGGCAGAATTGCAGGAAACAGATTTCAGGAGGCAGATTCGAATCGCATTTAAAGCACAGGAAAAGCGGCAAAACCTCGACAATGATGCCCTTGGCCAAAAAGGGCGTATGCGTTTTTTCCTGAATATATTCAGGAAAAAACGCATACGCCCTTTTTGGCCAACCAAGCAACCTGGAAAGGCAAATCAGCGCTACAAAGAAGTCTCGCTTCCCATCGGTCAAAAGGGCCATGCTGAATAAAGTGTCAAAACCAGAAATGCAGGACAGGCCACGGAGAAACGGAAGCCTTGCTACGCTGATGGGCGGGATGTAAATTGCCAACAGCCACTCTGGAGAAGTGTACGGTGTGTCCTGAAACATTTACAAAACTCAGCTTAGAGAGCATAGGGCACTTCCACTCATGGGCGTATAAATTGCGAAAACTAAAAATCAGCAAGACACAAGCACCCCAAAGTTTAGGGCTGCTCTGTTGACAAGAACCTCCACTTCGTTACACCTTAAATATCCCAGGAAAGAGAAAAATGGATAAAGAAGTTGTGGTCCTTATGTACAATGGAATATCACTCAGCCATGAAATCAACGTCATAAGGCTAGTAGCAGCATGATGAGTGGATTTAGGTACGACGATTCTAAGTCAAATAAGTCACACAGAAAAAGACACTTATCATAAGATATCACCTATAGAGGGAATGTAAAAACCGCTACCCTTGAACTGAATTACAAAACAGAACAGAGTCACACGGTTAGAAAACACACTATGGCTGCCTAACGGGAAAGGTGAGGTGGGGTGATGCATAAAACAAGGGTTTCAAATTAGCTCTGATACCGTTCCATAAACCCAGTACGTAATAGACAAGACCTACTCCTTGCTCAGGGAACTGGACACAACACCCCCTATTCACCGCCCAAGAGTATATCTGACTAGTAAGAATCTTAAAACCTATGTATTGATATCTCTCTGTAAGTGAGTCAAGTGGGTGTAAAGCTGCATAAACACAGCAGTGAAAAGCAGCTAAACCCCATTATAAAACTCAATTAATTTTAAAAACCCGTGAAACAAAGACAGTGAAAGGGAGAGAAATTCTTACAAAATTCGTTCAGGCGCTGTGATGCCACCTGGATTGACCATATCTAGACCCGCAGCTGATTGAGACATAAGGGTGGACACTCTTGGGGCTGAGGGGTTTGGTGAGGTTCGGTGAGCAAACGCAGACGCTTTAAAGTAATACTGCGTGGTACCCATCCCATGGGTCCCAAATCTCCAGGTTCAAGGGCATCTTCCTACATCGAAAACATGCATGAGAAACCCAGAAGATGGTCCACCGAGTGATCGGGAAAGGTTTCTAAAACGCACCTCATTTCTCATCTCCTTGTGCTCGGGTTCGCCATTCCAGCCGCTTTACTAGCAATCTCCCTCCTTGGAGAATCAGCACCTTTAACCTCCTGTTCCATACAGGATGCAATTTGTCCTGAGGGTGAAAGGGAAGACGGGGAACCAATGAGAGACTAGCTCTAGGTGTTGGGACAGGCACAGGTCACTCTATTTTCCCATCAGGAAGAAGAATTAACCACAGGCTCAGTCTGCCGCCCGGAAGCAGAATAGGGCCTAAAGCAATCCTGCGCTTTTGCGGCCAGCTCCCAAGAGAGCGAGTTGAAAAATGGAGCTCAGGGGCACTGCAATTCACAAACCTGCAGACTTATAAATGATAACTCTCGTCTACAAATATATTGAGGGAAGGCAAACAAGAGGATTTGAAAGCAAGGCAGAATTGCAGGAAACAGATTTCAGGAGGCAGATTCGAATCGCCTTTAAAGCACAGGAAAAGCGGCAAAACCTCGACAATGATGCCCTTGGCCAAAAAGGGCGTATGCGTTTTTTCTTGAATATATTCAGGAAAAAACGCATACGCCCTTTTTGGCCAACCAAGCAACCTGGAAAGGCAAATCAGCGCTACAAAGAAGTCTCGCTTCCCATCGGTCAAATGGGCCATGCTGAATAAAGTGTCAAAACCAGAAATGCAGGACAGGCCACGGAGAAACGGGAGCCTTGCTACGCTGATGGGTGGGATGTAAATTGCCAACAGCCACTCTGGAGAAGTGTACGGTGTGTCCTGAAACATTTACAAAACTCAGCTTAGAGAGCATAGGGCACTTCCACTCATGGGCGTATAAATTGGGAAAACTAAAAATCAGCAAGACACAAGCACCCCAAAGTTTAGGGCTGCTCTGTTGACAAGAACCTCCACTTCGTTACACCTTAAATATCCCAGGAAAGAGAAAAATGGATAAAGAAGTTGTGGTCCTTATGTACAATGGAATATCACTCAGCCATGAAATCAACGTCATAAGGCTAGTAGCAGCATGATGAGTGGATTTAGGTACGACGATTCTAAGTCAAATAAGTCACACAGAAAAAGACACTTATCATAAGATATCACCTATAGAGGGAATGTAAAAACCGCTACCCTTGAACTCAATTACAAAACAGAACAGAGTCACACGGTTAGAAAACACACTATGGCTGCCTAACGGGAAAGGTGAGGTGGGGTGATGCATAAAACAAGGGTTTCAAATTAGCTCAGATACCGTTCCATAAACCCAATACGTAATAGACAAGACCTACTCCTTGCTCAGGGAACTGGACTCAACACCCCCTATTCACCGCCCAAGAGTATATCTGACTAGTAAGAATCTTAAAACCTATGTATTGATATCTCTCTGTAAGTGAGTCAAGTGGGTGTAAAGCTGCATAAACACAGCAGTGAAAAGCAGCTAAACCCCATTATAAAACTCAATTAATTTTAAAAACCCGTGAAACAAAGACAGTGAAAGGGAGAGAAATTCTTACAAAATTCATTCAGGCGCTGTGATGCCACCTGGATTGACCATATCTAGACCTGCAGCTGATTGAGACATAAGGGTGGACACTCTTGGGGCTGAGAGGTTTGGTGAGGTTGGGTGAGCAAACGCAGACGCTTTAAAGTAATACTGCGTGGTACCCATCCCATGGGTCCCAAATCTCCAGGTTCAAGGGCATCTTCCTACATCGAAAACATGCATGAGAAACCCAGAAGATGGTCCACCGAGTGATCGGGAAAGGTTTCTAAAACGCACCTCATTTCTCATCTCCTTGTGCTCGGGTTCGCCATTCCAGCCGGTTTACTAGCAATCTCCCTCCTTGGAGAATCAGCACCTTTAACCTCCTGTTCCATACAGGTGGCAATTTGTCCTGAGGGTGAACAGGAAGAGGGGGAACCAATGAGAGACTAGCTCTAGGTGTTGGGACAGGCACAGGTCACTGTATTTTCCCATCAGGAAGAAGAATTAACCACAGGCTCAGTGTGCTGCCCGGAAGCAGAATAGTGCCTAAAGCAATCCTGCGCTTTTGCGGCGAGCTCCCAAGAGAGCGAGTTGAAAAATGGAGCTCAGGGGCACTGCAATTCACAAACCTGCAGACTTATAAATGATAACTCTCGTCTACAAATATATTGAGGGAAGGCAACAAAGAGGATTTGAAAGCAAGGCAGAATTGCAGGAAACAGATTTCAGGAGGCAGATTCGAATCGCCTTTAAAGCACAGGAAAATCGGCAAAACCTCGACAATGATGCCCTTGGCCAAAAAGGGCGTATGCGTTTTTTCCTGAATATATTCAGGAAAAAACGCATACGCCCTTTTTGGCCAACCAAGCAACCTGGAAAGGCAAATCAGCGCTACAAAAAAGTCTCGCTTCCCATCGGTCAAAAGGGCTATGCTGAATAAAGTGTCAAAACCAGAAATGCAGGACAGGCCACGGAGAAACGGAAGCCTTGCTACGCTGATGGGCGGGATGTAAATTGCCAACAGCCACCTTGGAGAAGTGTACGGTGTGTCCTGAAACATTTACAAAACTCAGCTTAGAGAGCATAGGGCACTTCCACTCATGGGCGTATAAATTGGGAAAACTAAAAATCAGCAAGACACAAGCACCCCAAAGTTTAGGGCTGCTCTGTTGACAAGAACCTCCACTTCGTTACACCTTAAATATCCCAGGAAAGAGAAAAATGGATAAGGAAGTTGTGGTCCTTATGTACAATGGAATATCACTCAGCCATGAAATCAACGTCATAAGGCTAGTAGCAGCATGATGAGTGGATTTAGGTACAATGATTCTAAGTCAAATAAGTCACACAGAAAAAGACACTTATCATAAGATATCACCTATAGAGGGAATGTAAAAACCGCTACCCTTGAACTGAATTACAAAACAGAACAGAGTCACACGGTTAGAAAACACACTATGGCTGCCTAACGGGAAAGGTGAGGTGGGGTGATGCATAAAACAAGGGTTTCAAATTAGCTCAGATACCGTTCCATAAACCCAATATGTAATAGACAAGACCTACTCCTTGCTCAGGGAACTGGACTCAACACCCCCTATTCACCGCCCAAGAGTATATCTGACTAGAAAGAATCTTAAAACCTATGTATTGATATCTCTCTGTAAGTGAGTCAAGTGGGTGTAAAGCTGCATAAACACAGAAGTGAAAAGCAGCTAAACCCTATTATAAAACTCAATTAATTTTAAAAACCCGTGAAACAAAGACAGTGAAAGGGAGAGAAATTCTTACAAAATTCGTTCAGGCGCTGTGATGCCACCTGGATTGACCATATCTAGACCCGCAATTGATTGAGACATAAGGGTGGACACTCTTGGGGCTGAGGGGTTTGGTGAGGTTCGGTGAGCAAACGCAGACGCTTTAAAGTAATACTGCGTGGTACCCATCCCATGGGTCCCAAATCTCCAGGTTCAAGGGCATCTTCCTACATCGAAAACATGCATGAGAAACCCAGAAGATGGTCCACCGAGTGATCGGGAAAGGTTTCTAAAACGCACCTCATTTCTCATCTCCTTGTGCTCGGGTTCGCCATTCCAGCCACTATACTAGCAATCTCCCTCCTTGGAGAATCAGCACCTTTAACCTCCTGTTCCATACAGGTGGCAATTTGAACTGAGGATGAACGGGAAGACGGGGAACCAATGAGAGACTAGCTCTAGGTGTTGGGACAGGCACAGGTCACTCTATTTTCCCATCAGGAAGAAGAATTAACCACAGGCTCAGTCTGCCGCCCGGAAGCAGAATAGGGCCTAAAGCAATCCTGCGCTTTTGCGGCCAGCTCCCAAGAGAGCGAGTTGAAAAATGGAGCTCAGGGGCACTGCAATTCACAAACCTGCAGACTTATAAATGATAACTCTCGTCTACAAATATATTGAGGGAAGGCAACAAAGAGGATTTGAAAGCAAGGCAGAATTGCAGGAAACAGATTTCAGGAGGCAGATTCGAATCGCCTTTAAAGCACAGGAAAAGCGGCAAAACCTCGACAATGATGCCCTTGGCCAAAAAGGGCGTATGCGTTTTTTCCTGAATATATTCAGGAAAAAACGCATACGCCCTTTTTGGCCAACCAAGCAACCTGGAAAGGCAAATCAGCGCTACAAAGAAGTCTCGCTTCCCATCGGTCAAAAGGGCCATGCTGAATAAAGTGTCAAAACCAGAAATGCAGGACAGGCCACGGAGAAACGGGAGCCTTGCTACGCTGATGGGCGGGATGTAAATTGCCAACAGCCACTCTGGAGAAGTGTACGGTGTGTCCTGAAACATTTACAAAACTCAGCTTAGAGAGCATAGGGCACTTCCACTCATGGGCGTATAAATTGGGAAAACTAAAAATCAGCAAGACACAAGCACCCCAAAGTTTAGGGCTGCTCTGTTGACAAGAACCTCCACTTCGTTACACCTTAAATATCCCAGGAAAGAGAAAAATGGATAAAGAAGTTGTGGTCTTTATGTACAATGGAATATCACTCAGCCATGAAATCAACGTCATAAGGCTAGTAGCAGCATGATGAGTGGATTTAGGTACGACGATTCTAAGTCAAATAAGTCACACAGAAAAAGACACTTATCATAAGATATCACCTATAGAGGGAATGTAAAAACCGCTACCCTTGAACTCAATTACAAAACAGAACAGAGTCACACGGTTAGAAAACACACTATGGCTGCCTAACGGGAAAGGTGAGGTGGGGTGATGCATAAAACAAGGGTTTCAAATTAGCTCAGATACCGTTCCATAAACCCAATACGTAATAGACAAGACCTACTACTTGCTCAGGGAACTGGACTCAACACCCCCTATTCACCGCCCAAGAGTATATCTGACTAGTAAGAAGCTTAAAACCTATGTATTGATATCTCTCTGTAAGTGAGTCAAGTGGGTGTAAAGCTGCATAAACACAGCAGTGAAAAGCAGCTAAACCCCATTATAAAACTCAATTAATTTTAAAAACCCGTGAAACAAAGACAGTGAAAGGGAGAGAAATTCTTACAAAATTCGTTCAGGCGCTGTGATGCCACCTGGATTGACCATATCTAGACCCGCAGCTGATTGAGACATAAGGGTGGACACTCTTGGGGCTTAGGGGTTTGGTGAGGTTCGGTGAGCAAACGCAGACGCTTTAAAGTAATACTGCGTGGTACCCATCCCATGGGTCCCAAATCTCCAGGTTCAAGGGCATCTTCCTACATCGAAAACATGCATGAGAATCCCAGAAGATGGTCCACCGAGTGATCGGGAAAGGTTTCTAAAACGCACCTCATTTCTCATCTCCTTGTGCTCGGGTTCGCCATTCCAGCCGCTTTACTAGCAATCTCCCTCCTTGGAGAATCAGCACCTTTAACCTCCTGTTCCATACAGGTTGCAATTTGTCCTGAGGGTGAACGGGAAGAGGGGGAACCAATGAGAGACTAGCTCTAGGTGTTGGGACAGGCACAGGTCACTCTATTTTCCCATCAGGAAGAAGAATTAACCACAGGCTCAGTCTGCCGCCCGGAAGCAGAATAGAGCCTAAAGCAATCCTGCGCTTTTGCGGCCAGCTCCCAAGAGAGTGAGTTGAAAAATGGAGCTCAGGGGCACTGCAATTCACAAACCTGCAGAATTATAAATGATAACTCTCGTCTACAAATATATTTAGGGAAGGCAACAAAGAGGATTTGAAAGCAAGGCAGAATTGCAGGAAACAGATTTCAGGAGGCAGATTCGAATCGCCTTTAAAGCACAG
This sequence comes from Eschrichtius robustus, assembly GCF_028021215.1. Classification (NCBI taxonomy): domain Eukaryota; kingdom Metazoa; phylum Chordata; class Mammalia; order Artiodactyla; family Eschrichtiidae; genus Eschrichtius; species Eschrichtius robustus. The sequence continues at coordinate 42,181 of NW_027175618.1, forward strand.
GAAAAGCGGCAAAACCTCGACAATGATGCCCTTGGCCAAAAAGGGCGTATGCGTTTTTTCCTGAATATATTCAGGAAAAACCGCATACGCCCTTTTTGGCCAACCAAGCAACCTGGAAAGGCAAATCAGCGCTACAAAGAAGTCTCGCTTCCCATCGGTCAAAAGGGCCATGCTGAATAAAGTGTCAAAACCAGAAATGCAGGACAGGCCACGGAGAAACGGGAGCCTTGCTACGCTGATGGGCGGGATGTAAATTGCCAACAGCCACTCTGGAGAAGTGTACGGTGTGTCCTGAAACATTTACAAAACTCAGCTTAGAGAGCATAGGGCACTTCCACTCATGGGCGTATAAATTGGGAAAACTAAAAATCAGCAAGACACAAGCACCCCAAAGTTTAGGGCTGCTCTGTTGACAAGAACCTCCACTTCGTTACACCTTAAATATCCCAGGAAAGAGAAAAATGGATAAAGAAGTTGTGGTCCTTATGTACAATGGAATATCACTCAGCCATGAAATCAACGTCATAAGGCTAGTAGCAGCATGATGAGTGGATTTAGGTACGACGATTCTAAGTCAAATAAGTCACACAGAAAAAGACACTTATCATAAGATATCACCTATAGAGGGAATGTAAAAACCGCTACCCTTGAACTCAATTACAAAACAGAACAGAGTCACACGGTTAGAAAACACACTATGGCTGCCTAACGGGAAAGGTGAGGTGGGGTGATGCATAAAACAAGGGTTTCAAATTAGCTCAGATACCGTTCCATAAACCCAATACGTAATAGACAAGACCTACTCCTTGCTCAGGGAACTGGACTCAACACCCCCTATTCACCGCCCAAGAGTATATCTGACTAGTAAGAATCTTAAAACCTATGTATTGATATCTCTCTGTAAGTGAGTCAAGTGGGTGTAAAGCTGCATAAACACAGCAGTGAAAAGCAGCTAAACCCCATTATAAAACTCAATTAATTTTAAAAACCCGTGAAACAAAGACAGTGAAAGGGAGAGAAATTCTTACAAAATTCGTTCAGGCGCTGTGATGCCACCTGGATTGACCATATCTAGACCCGAAGCTGATTGAGACATAAGGGTGGACACTCTTGGGGCTGAGGGGTTTGGTGAGGTTCGGTGAGCAAACGCAGACGCTTTAAAGTAATACTGTGTGGTACCCATCCCATGGGTCCCAAATCTCCAGGTTCAAGGGCATCTTCCTACATCGAAAACATGCATGAGAAACCCAGAAGATGGTCCACCGAGTGATCGGGAAAGGTTTCTAAAACGCACCTCATTTCTCATCTCCTTGTGCTCGGGTTCGCCATTCCAGCCGCTTTACAAGCAATCTCCCTCCTTGGAGAATCAGCACCTTTAAGCTCCTGTTCCATACAGGTGGCAATTTGAACTGAGGATGAACGGGAAGACGGGGAAACAATGAGAGACTAGCTCTAGGTGTTGGGACAGGCACAGGTCACTCTATTTTCCCATCAGGAAGAAGAATTAACCACAGGCTCAGTCTGCCGCCCGGAAGCAGAATAGGGCCTAAAGCAATCCTGCGCTTTTGTGGCCAGCTCCCAAGAGAGCGAGTTGAAAAATGGAGCTCAGGGGCACTGCAATTCACAAACCTGCAGACTTATAAATGATAACTCTCGTCTACAAATATATTGAGGGAAGGCAACAAAGAGGATTTGAAAGCAAGGCAGAATTGCAGGAAACAGATTTCAGGAGGCAGATTCGCATCGCCTTTAAAGCACAGGAAAAGCGGCAAAACCTCGACAATGATGCCCTTGGCCAAAAAGGGCGTATGCGTTTTTTCCTGAATATATTCAGGAAAAAACGCATACGCCCTTTTTGGCCAACCAAGCAACCTGGAAAGGCAAATCAGCGCTACAAAGAATTTTCGCTTCCCATCGGTCAAAAGGGCCATGCTGAATAAAGTGTCAAAACCAGAAATGCAGGACAGGCCACGGAGAAACGGGAGCCTTGCTACGCTGATGGGCGGGATGTAAATTGCCAACAGCCACTCTGGAGAAGTGTACGGTGTGTCCTGAAACATTTACAAAACTCAGCTTAGAGAGCATAGGGCACTTCCACTCATGGGCGTATAAATTGGGAAAACTAAAAATCAGCAAGACACAAGCACCCCAAAGTTTAGGGCTGCTCTGTTGACAAGAACCTCCACTTCGTTACACCTTAAATATCCCAGGAAAGAGAAAAATGGATAAAGAAGTTGTGGTCCTTATGTACAATGGAATATCACTCAGCCATGAAATCAACGTCATAAGGCTACTAGCAGCATGATGAGTGGATTTAGGTACGACGATTCTAAGTGAAATAAGTCACACAGAAAAAGACACTTATCATAAGATATCACTTATAGAGGGAATGTAAAAACCGCTACCCTTGAACTGAATTACAAAACAGAACAGAGTCACACGGTTAGAAAACACACTATGGCTGCCTAACGGGAAAGGTGAGGTGGGGTGATGCATAAAGCAAGGGTTTCAAATTAGCTCAGATACCGTTCCATAAACCCAATATGTAATAGACAAGACCTACTCCTTACTCAGGGAACTGGACTCAACACCCCCTATTCACCGCCCAAGAATATATCTGACTAGTAAGAATCTTAAAACTTATGTATTGATATCTCTCTGTAAGTGAGTCAAGTGGGTGTAAAGCTGCATAAACACAGCAGTGAAAAACAGCTAAACCCCATTATAAAACTCAATTAATTTTAAAAACCCGTGAAACAAAGACAGTGAAAGAGAGAGAAATTCTTACAAAATTCGTTCAGGGGCTGTGATGCCAACTGGATTGACCATATTTAGACCTGCACCTGATTGAGACATAAGGGTGGACAGTCTTGGGGCTGAGAGGTTTGGTGAGGTTGGGTGAGCAAACGCAGACGCTTTAAAGTAATACTGCGTGGTACCCATCCCATGGGTCCCAAATCTCCAGGTTCAAGGGCATCTTCCTACATCGAAAACATGCATGAGAAACCCAGAAGATGTTCCACCGAGTGATCGGGAAAGGTTTCTAAAACGCACCTCATTTCTCATCTCCTTGTGCTCGGGTTCGCCATTCCAGCCGCTTTACTAGCAATCTCCCTCCTTGGAGAATCAGCACCTTTAACCTCCTGTTCCATACAGGTTGCAATTTGTCCTGAGGGTGAACGGGAAGAGGGGGAACCAATGAGAGACTAGCTCTAGGTGTTGGGACAGGCACAGGTCACTCTATTTTCCCATCAGGAAGAAGAATTAACCACAGGCTCAGTCTGCCGCCCGGAAGCAGAATAGGGCCTAAAGCAATCCTGCGCTTTTGCGGCCAGCTCCCAAGAGAGCGAGTTGAAAAATGGAGCTCAGGGGCACTGCAATTCACAAACCTGCAGACTTATAAATGATAACTCTCGTCTACAAATATATTGAGGGAAGGCAACAAAGAGGATTTGAAAGCAAGGCAGAATTGCAGGAAACAGATTTCAGGAGGCAGATTCGAATCGCCTTTAAAGCACAGGAAAAGCGGCAAAACCTCGACAATGATGCCCTTGGCCAAAAAGGGCGTATGCGTTTTTTCCTGAATATATTCAGGAAAAAACGCATACGCCCTTTTTGGCCAACCAAGCAACCTGGAAAGGCAAATCAGCGCTACAAAGAAGTCTCGCTTCCCATCGGTCAAAAGGGCCATGCTGAATAAAGTGTCAAAACCAGAAATGCAGGACAGGCCACGGAGAAACGGGAGCCTTGCTACGCTGATGGGTGGGATGTAAATTGCCAACAGCCACTCTGGAGAAGTGTACGGTGTGTCCTGAAACATTTACAAAACTCAGCTTAGAGAGCATAGGGCACTTCCACTCATGGGCGTATAAATTGGGAAAACTAAAAATCAGCAAGACACAAGCACCCCAAAGTTTAGGGCTGCTCTGTTGACAAGAACCTCCACTTTGTTACACCTTAAATATCCCAGGAAAGAGAAAAATGGATAAAGAAGTTGTGGTCCTTATGTACAATGGAATATCACTCAGCCATGAAATCAACGTCATAAGGCTAGTAGCAGCATGATGAGTGGATTTAGGTACGACGATTCTAAGTCAAATAAGTCACACAGAAAAAGACACTTATCATAAGATATCACCTATAGAGGGAATGTAAAAACCGCTACCCTTGAACTGAATTACAAAACAGAACAGAGTCACACGGTTAGAAAACACACTATGGCTGCCTAACGGGAAAGGTGAGGTGGGGTGATGCATAAAACAAGGGTTTCAAATTAGCTCAGATACCGTTCCATAAACCCAATACGTAATAGACAAGACCTACTCCTTGCTCAGGGAACTGGACTCAACACTCCCTATTCACCGCCCAAGAGTATATCTGACTAGTAACAATCTTAAAACCTATGTAATGATATCTCTCTGTAAGTGAGTCAAGTGGGTGTAAAGCTGCATAAACACAGCAGTGAAAAGCAGCTAAACCCCATTATAAAACTCAATTAATTTTAAAAACCCGTGAAACAAAGACAGTGAAAGGGAGAGAAATTCTTACAAAATTCGTTCAGGCCCTGTGATGCCACCTGGATTGACCATATCTAGACCGGCAGCTGATTGAGACATAAGGGTGGACACTTTTGGGGCTGAGAGGTTTGGTGAGGTTGGGTGAGCAAACGCAGACGCTTTAAAGTAATACTGCGTGGTACCCATCCCATGGGTCTCAAATCTCCAGGTTCAAGGGCATCTTCCTACATCGAAAACATGCATGAGAAACCCAGAAGATGGTCCACCGAGTGATCGGGAAAGGTTTATAAAACGCACCTCATTTCTCATCTCCTTGTGCTCGGGTTCGCCATTCCAGCCGCTTTACTAGCAATCTCCCTCCTTGGAGAATCAGCACCTTTAACCTCCTGTTCCATACAAGTTGCAATTTGTCCTGAGGGTGAACGGGAAGAGGGGGAACCAATGAGAGACTAGCTCTAGGTGTTGGGACAGGCAAAGGTCACTCTATTTTCCCATCAGGAAGAAGATTTAACCACAGGCTCAGTCTGCCGCCCGGAAGCAGAATAGGGCCTAAAGCAATCCTGCGCTTTTGCGGCCAGCTCCCAAGAGAGCGAGTTGAAAAATGGAGCTCAGGGGCACTGCAATTCACAAACCTGCAGACTTATAAATGATAACTCTCGTCTACAAATATATTGAGGGAAGGCAACAAAGAGGATTTGAAAGCAAGGCAGAATTGCAGGAAACAGATTTCAGGAGGCAGATTCGAATCGCCTTTAAAGCACAGGAAAACCGGCAAAACCTCGACAATGATGCCCTTGGCCAAAAAGGGCGTATGCGTTTTTTCCTGAATATATTCAGGAAAAAACGCATACGCCCTTTTTGGCCAACCAAGCAACCTGGAAAGGCAAATCAGCGCTACAAAGAAGTCTCGCTTCCCATCGGTCAAAAGGGCCATGCTGAATAAAGTGTCAAAACCAGAAATGCAGGACAGGCCACGGAGAAACGGAAGCCTTGCTACGCTGATGGGCGGGATGTAAATTGCCAACAGCCACTCTGGAGAAGTGTACGGTGTGTCCTGAAACATTTACAAAACTCAGCTTAGAGAGCATAGGGCACTTCCACTCATGGGCGTATAAATTGGGAAAACTAAAAATCAGCAAGACACAAGCACCCCAAAGTTTAGGGCTGCTCTGTTGACAAGAACCTCCACTTCGTTACACCTTAAATATCCCAGGAAAGAGAAAAATGGATAAAGAAGTTGTGGTCCTTATGTACAATGGAATATCACTCAGCCATGAAATCAACGTCATAAGGCTAATAGCAGCATGATGAGTGGATTTAGGTACGACGATTCTAAGTCAAATAAGTCACACAGAAAAAGACACTTATCATAAGATATCACCTATAGAGGGAATGTAAAAAACGCTAACCTTGAACTGAATTACAAAACAGAACAGAGTCACACGGTTAGAAAACACACTATGGCTGCCTAACGGGAAAGGTGAGGTGGGGTGATGCATAAAACAAGGGTTTCAAATTAGCTCAGATACCGTTCCATAAACCCAATATGTAATAGACAAGACCTACTCCTTGCTCAGGGAACTGGACTCAACACCCCCTATTCACCGCCCAAGAGTATATCTGACTAGTAAGAATCTTAAAACCTATGTATTGATATCTCTCTGTAAGTGAGTCAAGTGGGTGTAAAGCTGCATAAACATAGCAGTGAAAAGCAGCTAAACCCCATTATAAAACTCAATTAATTTTAAAAACCCGTGAAACAAAGACAGTGAAAGGGAGAGAAATTCTTACAAAATTCGTTCAGGCGCTGTGATGCCACCTGGATTGACCATATCTAGACCCGCAGCTGATTGAGACATAAGGGTGGACACTCTTGGGGCTGAGGGGTTTGGTGAGGTTCGGTGAGCAAACGCAGACGCTTTAAAGTAATACTGCGTGGTACCCATCCCATGGGTCCCAAATCTCCAGGTTCAAGGGCATCTTCCTACATCGAAAACATGCATGAGAAACCCAGAATATGGTCCACCGAGTGATCGGGAAAGGTTTCTAAAACGCACCTCATTTCTCATCTCCTTGTGCTCGGGTTCGCCATTCCAGCCGCTTTACTAGCAATCTCCCTCCTTGGAGAATCAGCACCTTTAACCTCCTGTTCCATACAGGTTGCAATTTGTCCTGAGGGTGAACGGGAAGAGGGGGAACCAATGAGAGACCAGCTCTAGGTGTTGGGACAGGCACAGATCACTCTATTTTCCCATCAGGAAGAAGAATTAACCACAGGCTCAGTCTGCCGCCCGGAAGCAGAATAGGGCCTAAAGCAATCCTGCGCTTTTGCGGCCATCTCCCAAGAGAGCGAGTTGAAAAATGGAGCTCAGGGGCACTGCAATTCACAAACCTGCAGACTTATAAATGATAACTCTCGTCTACAAATATATTGAGGGAAGGCAACAAAGAGGATTTGAAAGCAAGGCAGAATTGCAGGAAACAGATTTCAAGAGGCAGATTCGAATCGCCTTTAAAGCACAGGAAAAGCGGCAAAACCTCGACAATGATGCCCTTGGCCAAAAAGGGCGTATGGGTTTTTTCCTGAATATATTCAGGATAAAACGCATACGCCCTTTTTGGCCAACCAAGCAACCTGGAAAGGCAAATCAGCGCTACAAAGAAGTCTCGCTTCCCATCGGTCAAAAGGGCCATGCTGAATAAAGTGTCAAAACCAGAAATGCAGGACAGGCCACGGAGAAACGGGAGCCTTGCTACGCTGATGGGCGGGATGTAAATTGCCAACAGCCACTCTGGAGAAGTGTACGGTGTGTCCTGAAACATTTACAAAACTCAGCTTAGAGAGCATAGGGCACTTCCACTCATGGGCGTATAAATTGGGAAAACTAAAAATCAGCAAGACACAAGCACCCCAAAGTTTAGGGCTGCTCTGTTGACAAGAACCTCCACTTCGTTACACCTTAAATATCCCAGGAAAGAGAAAAATGGATAAAGAAGTTGTGGTCCTTATGTACAATGGAATATCACTCAGCCATGAAATCAACGTCATAAGGCTAGTAGCAGCATGATGAGTGGATTTAGGTACGACGATTCTAAGTCAAATAAGTCACACAGAAAAAGACACTTATCATAAGATATCACTTATAGAGGGAATGTAAAAACCGCTACCCTTGAACTGAATTACAAAAACAGAACAGAGTCACACGGTTAGAAAACACACTATGGCTGCCTAACGGGAAAGGTGAGGTGGGGTGATGCATAAAACAAGGGTTTCAAATTAGCTCAGATACCGTTCCATAAACCCAATACGTAATAGACAAGACCTACTCCTTGCTCAGGGAACTGGACTCAACACCCCCTATTCACCGCCCAAGAGTATATCTGACTAGTAAGAATCTTAAAACCTATGTATTGATATCTCTCTGTAAGTGAGTCAAGTGGGTGTAAAGCTGCATAAACACAGCAGTGAAAAGCAGCTAAACCCCATTATAAAACTCAATTAATTTTAAAAACCCGTGAAACAAAGACAGTGAAAGGGAGAGAAATTCTTACAAAATTCGTTCAGGCTCTGTGATGCCACCTGGATTGACCATATCTAGACCCGCAGCTGATTGAGACATAAGGGTGGACACTCTTGGGGCTGAGGGGTTTGGTGAGGTTCGGTGAGCAAACGCAGACGCTTTAAAGTAATACTGCGTGGTACCCATCCCATGGGTCCCAAATCTCCAGGTTCAAGGGCATCTTCCTACATCGAAAACATGCATGAGAAACCCAGAAGATGGTCCACCGAGTGATCGGGAAAGGTTTCTAAAACGCACCTCATTTCTCATCTCCTTGTGCTCGGGTTCGCCATTCCAGCCGCTTTACTAGCAATCTCCCTCCTTGGAGAATCAGCACCTTTAACCTCCTGTTCCATACAGGTGGCAATTTGAACTGAGGATGAACGGGAAGACGGGGAACCAATGAGAGACTAGCTCTAGGTGTTGGGACAGGCACAGGTCACTCTATTTTCCCATCAGGAAGAAGAATTAACCACAGGCTCAGTCTGCCGCCCGGAAGCAGAATAGGGCCTAAAGCAATCCTGCGCTTTTGCGGCCAGCTCCCAAGAGAGCGAGTTGAAAAATGGAGATCAGGGGCACTGCAATTCACAAACCTGCAGACTTATAAATGATAACTCTCGTCTACAAATATATTGAGGGAAGGCAACAAAGAGGATTTGAAAGCAAGGCAGAATTGCAGGAAACAGATTTCAGGAGGCAGATTCGAATCGCCTTTAAAGCACAGGAAAAGCGGCAAAACCTCGACAATGATGCCCTTGGCCAAAAAGGGCGTATGCGTTTTTTCCTGAATATATTCAGGAAAAAACGCATACGCCCTTTTTGGCCAACTAAGCAACCTGGAAAGGCAAATCAGCGCTACAAAGAAGTCTCGCTTCCCATCGGTCAAAAGGGCCATGCTGAATAAAGTGTCAAAACCAGAAATGCAGGACAGGCCACGGAGAAACGGGAGCCTTGCTACGCTGATGGGCGGGATGTAAATTGCCAACAGCCACGCTGGAGAAGTGTACGGTGTGTCCTGAAACATTTACAAAACTCAGCTTAGAGAGCATAGGGCACTTCCACTCATGGGCGTATAAATTGGGAAAACTAAAAATCAGCAAGACACAAGCACCCCAAAGTTTAGGGCTGCTCTGTTGACAAGAACCTCCACTTCGTTACACCTTAAATATCCCAGGAAAGAGAAAAATGGATAAAGAAATTGTGGTCCTTATGTACAATGGAACATCACTCAGCCATGAAATCAACGTCATAAGGCTAGTAGCAGCATGATGAGTGGATTTAGGTACGACGATTCTAAGTCAAATAAGTCACACAGAAAAAGACACTTATCATAAGATATCACTTATAGAGGGAATGTAAAAACCGCTACCCTTGAACTGAATTACAAAACAGAACAGAGTCACACGGTTAGAAAACACACTATGGCTGCCTAACGGGAAAGGTGAGGTGGGGTGATGCATAAAACAAGGATTTCAAATTAGCTCAGATACCGTTCCATAAACCCAATATTTAATAGACAAGACCTACTCCTTGCTCAGGGAACTGGACTCAACACCCTCTATTCACCGCCCAAGAATATATCTGACTAGTAAGAATCTTAAAACCTATTTATTGATATCTCTCTGTAAGTGAGTCAAGTGGGTGTAAAGCTGCATAAACACAGCAGTGAAAAGCAGCTAAACCCCATTATAAAACTCAATTAATTTTAAAAACCCGTGAAACAAAGACAGTGAAAGGGAGAGAAATTCTTACAAAATTCGTTCAGGCCGTGTGATGCCACCTGGATTGACCATATCTAGACCCGCAGCTGATTGAGACATAAGGGTGGACACTCTTGGGGCTGAGGGGTTTGGTGAGGTTCGGTGAGCAAACGCAGACGCTTTAAAGTAATACTGCGTGGTACCCATCCCATGGGTCCCAAATCTCCAGGTTCAAGGGCATCTTCCTACATCGAAAACATGCATGAGAAACCCAGAAGATGGTCCACCGAGTGATCGGGAAAGGTTTCTAAAACGCACCTCATTTCTCATCTCCTTGTGCTCGGGTTCGCCATTCCAGCCGCTTTACAAGCAATCTCCCTCCTTGGAGAATCAGCACCTTTAAGCTCCTGTTCCATACAGGTGGCAATTTGAACTGAGGATGAACGGGAAGACGGGGAACCAATGAGAGACTAGCTCTAGGTGTTGGGACAGGCACAGGTCACTCTATTTTCCCATCAGGAAGAAGAATTAACCACAGGCTCAGTCTGCCGCCCGGAAGCAGAATAGGGCCTAAAGCAATCCTGCGCTTTTGTGGCCAGCTCCCAAGAGAGCGAGTTGAAAAATGGAGCTCAGGGGCACTGCAATTCACAAACCTGCAGACTTATAAATGATAACTCTCGTCTACAAATATATTGAGGGAAGGCAACAAAGAGGATTTGAAAGCAAGGCAGAATTGCAGGAAACAGATTTCAGGAGGCAGATTCGCATCGCCTTTAAAGCACAGGAAAAGCGGCAAAACCTCGACAATGATGCCCTTGGCCAAAAAGGGCGTATGCGTTTTTTCCTGAATATATTCAGGAAAAAACGCATACGCCCTTTTTGGCCAACCAAGCAACCTGGAAAGGCAAATCAGCGCTACAAAGAAGTTTCGCTTCCCATCGGTCAAAAGGGCCATGCTGAATAAAGTGTCAAAACCAGAAATGCAGGACAGGCCACGGAGAAACGGGAGCCTTGCTACGCTGATGGGCGGGATGTAAATTGCCAACAGCCACTCTGGAGAAGTGTACGGTGTGTCCTGAAACATTTACAAAACTCAGCTTAGAGAGCATAGGGCACTTCCACTCATGGGCGTATAAATTGGGAAAACTAAAAATCAGCAAGACACAAGCACCCCAAAGTTAAGGGCTGCTCTGTTGACAAGAACCTCCACTTCGTTACACCTTAAATATCCCAGGAAAGAGAAAAATGGATAAAGAAGTTGTGGTCCTTATGTACAATGGAATATCACTCAGCCATGAAATCAACGTCATAAGGCTAGTAGCAGCATGATGAGTGGATTTAGGTACGACGATTCTAAGTGAAATAAGTCACACAGAAAAAGACACTTATCATAAGATATCACTTATAGAGGGAATGTAAAAACCGCTACCCTTGAACTGAATTACAAAACAGAACAGAGTCACACGGTTAGAAAACACACTATGGCTGCCTAACGGGAAAGGTGAGGTGGGGTGATGCATAAAGCAAGGGTTTCAAATTAGCTCAGATACCGTTCCATAAACCCAATATGTAATAGACAAGACCTACTCCTTACTCAGGGAACTGGACTCAACACCCCCTATTCACCGCCCAAGAATATATCTGACTAGTAAGAATCTTAATACTTATGTATTTATATCTCTCTGTAAGTGAGTCAAGTGGGTGTAAAGCTGCATAAACACAGCAGTGAAAAACAGCTAAACCCCATTATAAAACTCAATTAATTTTAAAAACCCGTGAAACAAAGACAGTGAAAGAGAGAGAAATTCTTACAAAATTCGTTCAGGGGCTGTGATGCCACCTGGATTGACCATATTTAGACCTGCACCTGATTGAGACATAAGGGTGGACAGTCTTGGGGCTGAGAGGTTTGGTGAGGTTGGGTGAGCAAACGCAGACGCTTTAAAGTAATACTGCGTGGTACCCATCCCAAGGGTCCCAAATCTCCAGGTTCAAGGGCATCTTCCTACATCGAAAACATGCATGAGAAACCCAGAAGATGGTCCACCGAGTGATCGGGAAAGGTTTCTAAAACGCACCTCATTTCTCATCTCCTTGTGCTCGGGTTCGCCATTCCAGCCGCTTTACTAGCAATCTCCCTCCTTGGAGAATCAGCACCTTTAACCTCCTGTTCCATACAGGTTGCAATTTGTCCTGAGGGTGAACGGGAAGAGGGGGAACCAATGAGAGACTAGCTCTAGGTGTTGGGACAGGCACAGGTCACTCTATTTTCCCATCAGGAAGAAGAATTAACCACAGGCTCAGTCTGCCGCCCGGAAGCAGAATAGGGCCTAAAGCAATCCTGCGCTTTTGCGGCCAGCTCCCAAGAGAGCGAGTTGAAAAATGGAGCTCAGGGGCACTGCAATTCACAAACCTGCAGACTTATAAATGATAACTCTCGTCTACACATATATTGAGGGAAGGCAACAAAGAGGATTTGAAAGCAAGGCAGAATTGCAGGAAACAGATTTCAGGAGGCAGATTCGAATCGCCTTTAAAGCACAGGAAAAGCGGCAAAACCTCGACAATGATGCCCTTGGCCAAAAAGGGCGTATGCGTTTTTTCCTGAATATATTCAGGAAAAAACGCATACGCCCTTTTTGGCCAACCAAGCAACCTGGAAAGGCAAATCAGCGCTACAAAGAAGTCTCGCTTCCCATCGGTCAAAAGGGCCATGCTGAATAAAGTGTCAAAACCAGAAATGCAGGACAGGCCACGGAGAAACGGGAGCCTTGCTACGCTGATGGGTGGGATGTAAATTGCCAACAGCCACTCTGGAGAAGTGTACGGTGTGTCCTGAAACATTTACAAAACTCAGCTTAGAGAGCATAGGGCACTTCCACTCATGGGCGTATAAATTGGGAAAACTAAAAATCAGCAAGACACAAGCACCCCAAAGTTTAGGGCTGCTCTGTTGACAAGAACCTCCACTTTGTTACACCTTAAATATCCCAGGAAAGAGAAAAATGGATAAAGAAGTTGTGGTCCTTATGTACAATGGAATATCACTCAGCCATGAAATCAACGTCATAAGGCTAGTAGCAGCATGATGAGTGGATTTAGGTACGACGATTCTAAGTCAAATAAGTCACACAGAAAAAGACACTTATCATAAGATATCACCTATAGAGGGAATGTAAAAAACGCTAACCTTGAACTGAATTACAAAACAGAACAGAGTCACACGGTTAGAAAACACACTATGGCTGCCTAACGGGAAAGGTGAGGTGGGGTGATGCATAAAACAAGGGTTTCAAATTAGCTCAGATACCGTTCCATAAACCCAATATGTAATAGACAAGACCTACTCCTTGCTCAGGGAACTGGACTCAACACCCCCTATTCACCGCCCAAGAGTATATCTGACTAGTAAGAATCTTAAAACCTATGTATTGATATCTCTCTGTAAGTGAGTCAAGTGGGTGTAAAGCTGCATAAACATAGCAGTGAAAAGCAGCTAAACCCCATTATAAAACTCAATTAATTTTAAAAACCCGTGAAACAAAGACAGTGAAAGGGAGAGAAATTCTTACAAAATTCGTTCAGGCGCTGTGATGCCACCTGGATTGACCATATCTAGACCCGCAGCTGATTGAGACATAAGGGTGGACACTCTTGGGGCTGAGGGGTTTGGTGAGGTTCGGTGAGCAAACGCAGACGCTTTAAAGTAATACTGCGTGGTACCCATCCCATGGGTCCCAAATCTCCAGGTTCAAGGGCATCTTCCTACATCGAAAACATGCATGAGAAACCCAGAAGATGGTCCACCGAGTGATCGGGAAAGGTTTCTAAAACGCACCTCATTTCTCATCTCCTTGTGCTCGGGTTCGCCATTCCAGCCGCTTTACTAGCAATCTCCCTCCTTGGAGAATCAGCACCTTTAACCTCCTGTTCCATACAGGTGGCAATTTGAACTGAGGATGAACGGGAAGACGGGGAACCAATGAGAGACTAGCTCTAGGTGTTGGGACAGGCAGAGGTCACTCTATTTTCCCATCAGGAAGAAGAATTAACCACAGGCTCAGTCTGCCGCCCGGAAGCAGAATAGGGCCTAAAGCAATCCTGCGCTTTTGCGGCCAGCTCCCAAGACAGCGAGTTGAAAAATGGAGCTCAGGGGCACTGCAATTCACAATCCTGCAAACTTATAAATGATAACTCTCGTCTACAAATATATTGAGGGAAGGCAACAAAGAGGATTTGAAAGCAAGGCAGAATTGCAGGAAACAGATTTCAGGAGGCAGATTCGAATCGCCTTTAAAGCACAGGAAAAGCGGCAAAACCTCGACAATGATGCCCTTGGCCAAAAAGGGCGTATGCGTTTTTTCCTGAATATATTCAGGAAAAAACGCATACGCCCTTTTTGGCCAACCAAGCAACCTGGAAAGGCAAATCAGCGCTACAAAGAAGTTTCGCTTCCCATCGGTCAAAAGGGCCATGCTGAATAAAGTGTCAAAACCAGAAATGCAGGACAGGCCACGGAGAAACGGGAGCCTTGCTACGCTGATGGGCGGGATGTAAATTGCCAACAGCCACTCTGGAGAAGTGTACGGTGTGTCCTGAAACATTTACAAAACTCAGCTTAGAGAGCATAGGGCACTTCCACTCATGGGCGTATAAATTGGGAAAACTAAAAATCAGCAAGACACAAGCACCCCAAAGTTTAGGGCTGCTCTGTTGACAAGAACCTCCACTTTGTTACACCTTAAATATCCCAGGAAAGAGAAAAATGGATAAAGAAGTTGTGGTCCTTATGTACAATGGAATATCACTCAGCCATGAAATCAACGTCATAAGGCTAGTAGCAGCATGATGAGTGGATTTAGGTACGACGATTCTAAGTCAAATAAGTCACACAGAAAAAGACACTTATCATAAGATATCACCTATAGAGGGAATGTAAAAACCGCTACCCTTAAACTGAATTACAAAACAGAACAGAGTCACACGGTTAGAAAACACACTATGGCTGCCTAACGGGAAAGGTGAGGTGGGGTGATGCATAAAACAAGGGTTTCAAATTAGCTCAGATACCGTTCCATAAACCCAATACGTAATAGACAAGACCTACTCCTTGCTCAGGGAACTGGACTCAACACCCCCTATTCACCGCCCAAGAGTATACCTGACTAGTAAGAATCTTAAAACCTATGTATTGATATCTCTCTGTAAGTGAGTCAAGTGGGTGTAAAGCTGCATAAACACAGCAGTGAAAAGCAGCTAAACCCCATTATAAAACTCAATTAATTTTAAAAACCCGTGAAACAAAGACAGTGAAAGGGAGAGAAATTCTTACAAAATTGGTTCAGGCGCTGTGATGCCTCCTGGATTGACCATATCTAGACCTGCAGCTGATTGAGACATAAGGGTGGACACTCTTGGGGCTGAGAGGTTTGGTGAGGTTGGGTGAGCAAACGCAGACGCTTTAAAGTAATACTGCGTGGTACCCATCCCAAGGGTCCCAAATCTCCAGGTTCAAGGGCATCTTCCTACATCGAAAACATGCATGAGAAACCCAGAAGATGGTCCACCGAGTGATCGGGAAAGGTTTCTAAAACGCACCTCATTTCTCATCTCCTTGTGCTCGGGTTCGCCATTCCAGCCGCTTTACTAGCAATCTCCCTCCTTGGAGAATCAGCACCTTTAACCTCCTGTTCCATACAGGTTGCAATTTGTCCTGAGGGTGAACGGGAAGAGGGGGAACCAATGAGAGACTAGCTCTAGGTGTTGGGACAGGCACAGATCACTCTATTTTCCCATCAGGAAGAAGAATTAACCACAGGCTCAGTCTGCCGCCCGGAAGCAGAATAGGGCCTAAAGCAATCCTGCGCTTTTGCGGCCAGCTCCCAAGAGAGCGAGTTGAAAAATGGAGCTCAGGGGCACTGCAATTCACAAACCTGCAGACTTATAAATGATAACTCTAGTCTACAAATATATTGAGGGAAGGCAACAAAGAGGATTTGAAAGCAAGGCAGAATTGCAGGAAACAGATTTCAAGAGGCAGATTCGAATCGCCTTTAAAGCACAGGAAAAGCGGCAAAACCTCGACAATGATGCCCTTGGCCAAAAAGGGCGTATGGGTTTTTTCCTGAATATATTCAGGATAAAACGCATACGCCCTTTTTGGCCAACCAAGCAACCTGGAAAGGCAAATCAGCGCTACAAAGAAGTCTCGCTTCCCATCGGTCAAAAGGGCCATGCTGAATAAAGTGTCAAAACCAGAAATGCAGGACAGGCCACGGAGAAACGGGAGCCTTGCTACGCTGATGGGCGGGATGTAAATTGCCAACAGCCACTCTGGAGAAGTGTACGGTGTGTCCTGAAACATTTACAAAACTCAGCTTAGAGAGCATAGGGCACTTCCACTCATGGGCGTATAAATTGGGAAAACTAAAAATCAGCAAGACACAAGCACCCCAAAGTTTAGGGCTGCTCTGTTGACAAGAACCTCCACTTCGTTACACCTTAAATATCCCAGGAAAGAGAAAAATGGATAAAGAAGTTGTGGTCCTTATGTACAATGGAATATCACTCAGCCATGAAATCAACGTCATAAGGCTAGTAGCAGCATGATGAGTGGATTTAGGTACGACGATTCTAAGTGAAATAAGTCACACAGAAAAAGACACTTATCATAAGATATCACTTATAGAGGGAATGTAAAAACCGCTACCCTTGAACTGAATTACAAAACAGAACAGAGTCACACGGTTAGAAAACACACTATGGCTGCCTAACGGGAAAGGTGAGGTGGGGTGATGCATAAAGCAAGGGTTTCAAATTAGCTCAGATACCGTTCCATAAACCCAATACGTAATAGACAAGACCTACTCCTTGCTCAGGGAACTGGACTCAACACCCCCTATTCACCGCCCAAGAGTATATCTGACTAGTAACAATCTTAAAACCTATGTAATGATATCTCTCTGTAAGTGAGTCAAGTGGGTGTAAAGCTGCATAAACACAGCAGTGAAAAGCAGCTAAACCCCATTATAAAACTCAATTAATTTTAAAAACCCGTGAAACAAAGACAGTGAAAGGGAGAGAAATTCTTACAAAATTCGTTCAGGCCCTGTGATGCCTCCTGAATTGACCATATCTAGACCGGCAGCTGATTGAGACATAAGGGTGGACACTCTTGGGGCTGAGAGGTTTGGTGAGGTTGGGTGAGCAAACGCAGACGCTTTAAAGTAATACTGCGTGGTACCCATCCCATGGGTCCCAAATCTCCAGGTTCAAGGGCATCTTCCTACATCGAAAACATGCATGAGAAACCCAGAAGATGGTCCACCGAGTGATCGGGAAAGGTTTCTAAAACGCACCTCATTTCTCATCTCCTTGTGCTCGGGTTCGCCATTCCAGCCGCTTTACTAGCAATCTCCCTCCTTGGAGAATCAGCACCTTTAACCTCCTGTTCCATACAAGTTGCAATTTGTCCTGAGGGTGAACGGGAAGGGGGGGAACCAATGAGAGACTAGCTCTAGGTGTTGGGACAGGCACAGGTCACTCTATTTTCCCATCAGGAAGAAGAATTAACCACAGGCTCAGTCTGCCGCCCGGAAGCAGAATAGGGCCTAAAGCAATCCTGCGCTTTTGCGGCCAGCTCCCAAGAGAGCGAGTTGAAAAATGGAGCTCAGGGGCACTGCAATTCACAAACCTGCAGACTTATAAATGATAACTCTCTTCTACAAATATATTGAGGGAAGGCAACAAAGAGGATTTGAAAGCAAGGCAGAATTGCAGGAAACAGATTTCAGGAGGCAGATTCGAATCGCCTTTAAAGCACAGGAAAAGCGGCAAAACCTCGACAATGATGCCCTTGGCCAAAAAGGGCGTATGCGTTTTTTCCTGAATATATTCAGGAAAAAACGCATACGCCCTTTTTGGCCAACCAAGCAACCTGGAAAGGCAAATCAGCGCTACAAAGAAGTCTCGCTTCCCATCGGTCAAAAGGGCCATGCTGAATAAAGTGTCAAAACCAGAAATGCAGGACAGGCCACGGAGAAACGGAAGCCTTGCTACGCTGATAGGCGGGATGTAAATTGCCAACAGCCACTCTGGAGAAGTGTACGGTGTGTCCTGAAACATTTACAAAACTCAGCTTAGAGAGCATAGGGCACTTCCACTCATGGGCGTATAAATTGGGAAAACTAAAAATCAGCAAGACACAAGCACCCCAAAGTTTAGGGCTGCTCTGTTGACAAGAACCTCCACTTCGTTACACCTTAAATATCCCAGGAAAGAGAAAAATGGATAAAGAAGTTGTGGTCCTTATGTACAATGGAATATCACTCAGCCATGAAATCAACGTCATAAGGCTAGTAGCAGCATGATGAGTGGATTTAGGTACGACGATTCTAAGTCAAATAAGTCACACAGAAAAAGACACTTATCATAAGATATCACCTACAGAGGGAATGTAAAAAACGCTAACCTTGAACTGAATTACAAAACAGAACAGAGTCACACGGTTAGAAAACACACTATGGCTGCCTAACGGGAAAGGTGGGGTGGGGTGATGCATAAAACAAGGGTTTCAAATTATCTCAGATACCGTTCCATAAACCCAATATGTAATAGACAAGACCTACTCCTTGCTCAGGGAACTGGACTCAACACCCCCTATTCACCGCCCAAGAGTATATCTGACTAGTAAGAATCTTAAAACCTATGTATTGATATCTCTCTGTAAGTGAGTCAAGTGGGTGTAAAGCTGCATAAACATAGCAGTGAAAAGCAGCTAAACCCCATTATAAAACTCAATTAATTTTAAAAACCCGTGAAACAAAGACAGTGAAAGGGAGAGAAATTCTTACAAAATTCGTTCAGGCGCTGTGATGCCACCTGGATTGACCATATCTAGACCCGCAGCTGATTGAGACATAAGGGTGGACACTCTTGGGGCTGAGGGGTTTGGTGAGGTTCGGTGAGCAAACGCAGACGCTTTAAAGTAATACTGCGTGGTACCCATCCCATGGGTCCCAAATCTCCAGGTTCAAGGGCATCTTCCTACATCGAAAACATGCATGAGAAACCCAGAAGATGGTCCACCGAGTGATCGGGAAAGGTTTCTAAAACGCACCTCATTTCTCATCTCCTTGTGCTCGGGTTCGCCATTCCAGCCGCTTTACTAGCAATCTCCCTCCTTGGAGAATCAGCACCTTTAACCTCCTGTTCCATACAGGTGGCAATTTGAACTGAGGATGAACGGGAAGACGGGGAACCAATGAGAGACTAGCTCTAGGTGTTGGGACAGGCACAGGTCACTCTATTTTCCCATCAGGAAGAAGAATTAACCACAGGCTCAGTCTGCCGCCCGGAAGCAGAATAGGGCCTGAAGCAATCCTGCGCTTTTGCGGCCAGCTCCCAAGACAGCGAGTTGAAAAATGGAGCTCAGGGGCACTGCAATTCACAATCCTGCAGACTTATAAATGATAACTCTCGTCTACAAATATATTGAGGGAAGGCAACAAAGAGGATTTGAAAGCAAGGCAGAATTGCAGGAAACAGATTTCAGGAGGCAGATTCGAATCGCCTTTAAAGCACAGGAAAAGCGGCAAAACCTCGACAATGATGCCCTTGGCCAAAAAGGGCGTATGCGTTTTTTCCTGAATATATTCAGGAAAAAACGCATACGCCCTTTTTGGCCAACCAAGCAACCTGGAAAGGCAAATCAGCGCTACAAAGAAGTTTCGCTTCCCATCGGTCAAAAGGGCCATGCTGAATAAAGTGTCAAAACCAGAAATGCAGGACAGGCCACGGAGAAACGGGAGCCTTGCTACGCTGATGGGCGGGATGTAAATTGCCAACAGCCACTCTGGAGAAGTGTACGGTGTGTCCTGAAACATTTACAAAACTCAGCTTAGAGAGCATAGGGCACTTCCACTCATGGGCGTATAAATTGGGAAAACTAAAAATCAGCAAGACACAAGCACCCCAAAGTTTAGGGCTGCTCTGTTGACAAGAACCTCCACTTCGTTACACCTTAAATATCCCAGGAAAGAGAAAAATGGATAAAGAAGTTGTGGTCCTTATGTACAATGGAATATCACTCAGCCATGAAATCAACGTCATAAGGCTAATAGCAGCATGATGAGTGGATTTAGGTACGACGATTCTAAGTCAAATAAGTCACACAGAAAAAGACACTTATCATAAGATATCACCTATAGAGGGAATGTAAAAACCGCTACACTTAAACTGAATTACAAAACAGAACAGAGTCACACGGTTAGAAAACACACTATGGCTGCCTAACGGGAAAGGTGAGGTGGGGTGATGCATAAAACAAGGGTTTCAAATTAGCTCAGATACCGTTCCATAAACCCAATACGTAATAGACAAGGCCTACTCCTTGCTCAGGGAACTGGACTCAACACCCCCTATTCACCGCCCAAGAGTATACCTGACTAGTAAGAATCTTAAAACCTATGTATTGATATCTCTCTGTAAGTGAGTCAAGTGGGTGTAAAGCTGCATAAACACAGCAGTGAAAAGCAGCTAAACCCCATTATAAAAATAAATTAATTTTAAAAACCCGTGAAACAAAGACAGTGAAAGGGAGAGAAATTCTTACAAAATTCGTTCAGGCGCTGTGATGCCTCCTGGATTGACCATATCTAGACCTGCAGCTGATTGAGACATCAGGGTGGACACTCTTGGGGCTGAGAGGTTTGGTGAGGTTGGGTGAGCAAACGCAGACGCTTTAAAGTAATACTGCGTGGTACCCATCCCAAGGGTCCCAAATCTCCAGGTTCAAGGGCATCTTCCTACATCGAAAACATGCATGAGAAACCCAGAAGATGGTCCACCGAGTGATCGGGAAAGGTTTCTAAAACGCACCTCATTTCTCATCTCCTTGTGCTCGGGTTCGCCATTCCAGCCGCTTTACTAGCAATCTCCCTCCTTGGAGAAGCAGCACCTTTAACCTCCTGTTCCATACAGGTGGCAATTTGTCCTGAGGGTGAACGGGAAGAGGGGGAACCAATGAGAGACTAGCTCTAGGTGTTGGGACAGGCACAGATCACTCTATTTTCCCATCAGGAAGAAGAATTAACCACAGGCTCAGTCTGCCGCCCGGAAGCAGAATAGGGCCTAAAGCAATCCTGCGCTTTTGCGGCCATCTCCCAAGAGAGCGAGTTGAAAAATGGAGCTCAGGGGCACTGCAATTCACAAACCTGCAGACTTATAAATGATAACTCTCGTCTACAAATATATTGAGGGAAGGCAACAAAGAGGATTTGAAAGCAAGGCAGAATTGCAGGAAACAGATTTCAAGAGGCAGATTCGAATCGCCTTTAAAGCACAGGAAAAGCGGCAAAACCTCGACAATGATGCCCTTGGCCAAAAAGGGCGTATGGGTTTTTTCCTGAATATATTCAGGATAAAACGCATACGCCCTTTTTGGCCAACCAAGCAACCTGGAAAGGCAAATCAGCGCTACAAAGAAGTCTCGCTTCCCATCGGTCAAAAGGGCCATGCTGAATAAAGTGTCAAAACCAGAAATGCAGGACAGGCCACGGAGAAACGGGAGCTTTGCTACGCTGATAGGCGGGATGTAAATTGCCAACAGCCACTCTGGAGAAGTGTACGGTGTGTCCTGAAACATTTACAAAACTCAGCTTAGAGAGCATAGGGCACTTCCACTCATGGGCGTATAAATTGGGAAAACTAAAAATCAGCAAGACACAAGCACCCCAAAGTTTAGGGCTGCTCTGTTGACAAGAACCTCCACTTCGTTACACCTTAAATATCCCAGGAAAGAGAAAAATGGATAAAGAAGTTGTGGTCCTTATGTACAATGGAATATCACTCAGCCATGAAATCAACGTCATAAGGCTAGTAGCAGCATGATGAGTGGATTTAGGTACGACGATTCTAAGTCAAATAAGTCACACAGAAAAAGACACTTATCATAAGATATCACTTATAGAGGGAATGTAAAAACCGCTACCCTTGAACTGAATTACAAAACAGAACAGAGTCACACGGTTAGAAAACACACTATGGCTGCCTAACGGGAAAGGTGAGGTGGGGTGATGCATAAAACAAGGGTTTCAAATTAGCTCAGATACCGTTCCATAAACCCAATACGTAATAGACAAGACCTACTCCTTGCTCAGGGAACTGGACTCAACACCCCCTATTCACCGCCCAAGAGTATATCTGACTAGTAAGAATCTTAAAACCTATGTATTGATATCTCTCTGTAAGTGAGTCAAGTGGGTGTAAAGCTGCATAAACACAGCAGTGAAAAGCAGCTAAACCCCATTATAAAACTCAATTAATTTTAAAAACCCGTGAAACAAAGACAGTGAAAGGGAGAGAAATTCTTACAAAATTCGTTCAGGCGCTGTGATGCCACCTGGATTGACCATATCTAGACACGCAGCTGATTGAGACATAAGGGTGGACACTCTTGGGGCTGAGGGGTTTGGTGAGGTTCGGTGAGCAAACGCAGACGCTTTAAAGTAATACTGTGTGGTACCCATCCCATGGGTCCCAAATCTCCAGGTTCAAGGGCATCTTCCTACATCGAAAACATGCATGAGAAACCCAGAAGATGGTCCACCGAGTGATCGGGAAAGGTTTCTAAAACGCACCTCATTTCTCATCTCCTTGTGCTCGGGTTCGCCATTCCAGCCGCTTTACTAGCAATCTCCCTCCTTGGAGAATCAGCACCTTTAACCTCCTGTTCCATACAGGTTGCAATTTGTCCTGAGGGTGAACGGGAAGACGGAGAACCAATGAGAGACTAGCTCTAGGTGTTGGGACAGGCACTGGTCACTCTATTTTCCCATCAGGAAGAAGAATTAACCACAGGCTCAGTCTGCCGCCCGGAAGCAGAATAGGGCCTAAAGCAATCCTGCGCTTTTGTGGCCAGCTCCCAAGAGAGCGAGTTGAAAAATGGAGCTCAGGGGCACTGCAATTCACAAACCTGCAGACTTATAAATGATAACTCTCGTCTACAAATATATTGAGGGAAGGCAACAAAGAGGATTTGAAAGCAAGGCAGAATTGCAGGAAACAGATTTCAGGAGGCAGATTCGAATCGCCTTTAAAGCACAGGAAAAGCGGCAAAACCTCGACAATGATGCCCTTGGCCAAAAAGGGCGTATGCGTTTTTTCCTGAATATATTCAGGAAAAAACGCATACGCCCTTTTTGGCCAACCAAGCAACCTGGAAAGGCAAATCAGCGCTACAAAGAAGTCTCGCTTCCCATCGGTCAAAAGGGCCATGCTGAATAAAGTGTCAAAACCAGAAATGCAGGACAGGCCACGGAGAAACGGGAGCCTTGCTACGCTGATGGGCGGGATGTAAATTGCCAACAGCCACTCTGGAGAAGTGTACGGTGTGTCCTGAAACATTTACAAAACTCAGCTTAGAGAGCATAGGGCACTTCCACTCATGGGCGTATAAATTGGGAAAACTAAAAATCAGCAAGACACAAGCACCCCAAAGCTTAGGGCTGCTCTGTTGACAAGAACCTCCACTTCGTTACACCTTAAATATCCCAGGAAAGAGAAAAATGGATAAAGAAGTTGTGGTCCTTATGTACAATGGAATATCACTCAGCCATGAAATCAACGTCATAAGGCTAGTAGCAGCATGATGAGTGGATTTAGGTACGACGATTCTAAGTCAAATAAGTCACACAGAAAAAGACACTTATCATAAGATATCACTTATAGAGGGAATGTAAAAACCGCTACCCTTGAACTGAATTACAAAACAGAACAGAGTCACACGGTTAGAAAACACACTATGGCTGCCTAACGGGAAAGGTGAGGTGGGGTGATGCATAAAACAAGGGTTTCAAATTAGCTCAGATACCGATCCATAAACCCAATACGTAATAGACAAGCCCTACTCCTTGCTCAGGGAACTGGACTCAACACCCCCTATTCACCGCCCAAGAGTATATCTGACTAGTAAGAATCTTAAAACCTATGTATTGATATCTCTCTGTAAGTGAGTCAAGTGGGTGTAAAGCTGCATAAACATAGCAGTGAAAAGCAGCTAAACCCCATTATAAAACTCAATTAATTTTAAAAACCCGTGAAACAAAGACAGTGAAAGGGAGAGAAATTCTTACAAAATTCGTTCAGGCGCTGTGATGCCACCTGGATTGACCATATCTAGACCCGCAGCTGATTGAGACATAAGGGTGGACACTCTTGGGGCTGAGGGGTTTGGTGAGGTTCGGTGAGCAAACGCAGACGCTTTAAAGTAATACTGCGTGGTACCCATCCCATGGGTCCCAAATCTCCAGGTTCAAGGGCATCTTCCTACATCGAAAACATGCATGAGAAACCCAGAAGATGGTCCACCGAGTGATCGGGAAAGGTTTCTAAAACGCACCTCATTTCTCATCTCCTTGTGCTCGGGTTCGCCATTCCAGCCGCTTTACTAGCAATCTCCCTCCTTGGAGAATCAGCACCTTTAACCTCCTGTTCCATACAGGTGGCAATTTGAACTGAGGATGAACGGGAAGACGGGGAACCAATGAGAGACTAGCTCTAGGTGTTGGGACAGGCACAGGTCACTCTATTTTCCCATCAGGAAGAAGAATTAACCACAGGCTCAGTCTGCCGCCCGGAAGCAGAATAGGGCCTAAAGCAATCCTGCGCTTTTGCGGCCAGCTCCCAAGAGAGCGAGTTGAAAAATGGAGCTCAGGGGCACTGCAATTCACAAACCTGCAGACTTATAAATGATAACTCTCGTCTACAAATATATTGAGGGAAGGCAACAAAGAGGATTTGAAAGCAAGGCAGAATTGCAGGAAACAGATTTCAGGAGGCAGATTCGAATCGCCTTTAAAGCACAGGAAAAGCGGCAAAACCTCGACAATGATGCGCTTGGCCAAAAAGGGCGTATGCGTTTTTTCCTGAATATATTCAGGAAAAAACGCATACGCCCTTTTTGGCCAACCAAGCAACCTGGAAAGGCAAATCAGCGCTACAAAGAAGTCTCGCTTCCCATCGGTCAAAAGGGCCATGCTGAATAAAGTGTCAAAACCAGAAATGCAGGACAGGCAACGGAGAAACGGGAGCCTTGCTACGCTGATGGGCGGGATGTAAATTGCCAACAGCCACTCTGGAGAAGTGTACGGTGTGTCCTGAAACATTTACAAAACTCAGCTTACAGAGCATAGGGCACTTCCACTCATGGGCGTATAAATTGGGAAAACTAAAAATCAGCAAGACACAAGCACCCCAAAGTTTAGGGCTGCTCTGTTGACAAGAACCTCCACTTCGTTACACCTTAAATATCCCAGGAAAGAGAAAAATGGATAAAGAAATTGTGGTCCTTATGTACAATGGAACATCACTCAGCCATGAAATCAACGTCATAAGGCTAGTAGCAGCATGATGAGTGGATTTAGGTACGACGATTCTAAGTCAAATAAGTCACACAGAAAAAGACACTTATCATAAGATATCACTTATAGAGGGAATGTAAAAACCGCTACCCTTGAACTGAATTACAAAACAGAACAGAGTCACACGGTTAGAAAACACACTATGGCTGCCTAACGGGAAAGGTGAGGTGGGGTGATGCATAAAACAAGGATTTCAAATTAGCTCAGATACCGTTCCATAAACCCAATATTTAATAGACAAGACCTACTCCTTGCTCAGGGAACTGGACTCAACACCCCCTATTCACCGCCCAAGAATATATCTGACTAGTAAGAATCTTAAAACCTATTTATTGATATCTCTCTGTAAGTGAGTCAAGTGGGTGTAAAGCTGCATAAACACAGCAGTGAAAAGCAGCTAAACCCCATTATAAAACTCAATTAATTTTAAAAACCCGTGAAACAAAGACAGTGAAAGGGAGAGAAATTCTTACAAAATTCGTTCAGGCCCTGTGATGCCACCTGGATTGACCATATCTAGACCCGCAGCTGATTGAGACATAAGGGTGGACACTCTTGGGGCTGAGGGGTTTGGTGAGGTTCGGTGAGCAAACGCAGACGCTTTAAAGTAATACTGTGTGGTACCCATCCCATGGGTCCCAAATCTCCAGGTTCAAGGGCATCTTCCTACATCGAAAACATGCATGAGAAACCCAGAAGATGGTCCACCGAGTGATCGGGAAAGGTTTCTAAAACGCACCTCATTTCTCATCTCCTTGTGCTCGGGTTCGCCATTCCAGCCGCTTTACTAGCAATCTCCCTCCTTGGAGAATCAGCACCTTTAACCTCCTGTTCCATACAGGTTGCAATTTGTCCTGAGGGTGAACGGGAAGAGGGGGAACCAATGAGAGACTAGCTCTAGGTGTTGGGACAGGCACAGGTCACTCTATTTTCCCATCAGGAAGAAGAATTAACCACAGGCTCAGTCTGCCGCCCGGAAGCAGAATAGGGCCTAAAGCAATCCTGCGCTTTTGCGGCCAGCTCCCAAGAGAGCGAGTTGAAAAATGGAGCTCAGGGGCACTGCAATTCACAAACCTGCAGACTTATAAATGATAACTCTCGTCTACAAATATATTGAGGGAAGGCAACCAAGAGGATTTGAAAGCAAGGCAGAATTGCAGGAAACAGATTTCAGGAGGCAGATTCGAATCGCCTTTAAAGCACAGGAAAAGCGGCAAAACCTCGACAATGATGCCCTTGGCCAAAAAGGGCGTATGCGTTTTTTCCTGAATATATTCAGGAAAAAACGCATACGCCCTTTTTGGCCAACCAAGCAACCTGGAAAGGCAAATCAGCGCTACAAAGAAGTCTCGCTTCCCATCGGTCAAATGGGCCATGCTGAATAAAGTGTCAAAACCAGAAATGCAGGACAGGCCACGGAGAAACGGGAGCCTTGCTACGCTGATGGGTGGGATGTAAATTGCCAACAGCCACTCTGGAGAAGTGTACGGTGTGTCCTGAAACATTTACAAAACTCAGCTTAGAGAGCATAGGGCACTTCCACTCATGGGCGTATAAATTGGGAAAACTAAAAATCAGCAAGACACAAGCACCCCAAAGTTTAGGGCTGCTCTGTTGACAAGAACCTCCACTTCGTTACACCTTAAATATCCCAGGAAAGAGAAAAATGGATAAGGAAGTTGTGGTCCTTATGTACAATGGAATATCACTCAGCCATGAAATCAACGTCATAAGGCTAGTAGCAGCATGATGAGTGGATTTAGGTACGATGATTCTAAGTCAAATAAGTCACACAGAAAAAGACACTTATCATAAGATATCACCTATAGAGGGAATGTAAAAACCGCTACCCTTGAACTGAATTACAAAACAGAACAGAGTCACACGGTTAGAAAACACACTATGGCTGCCTAACGGGAAATGTGAGGTGGGGTGATGCATAAAACAAGGGTTTCAAATTAGCTCAGATACCGTTCCATAAACCCAATACGTAATAGACAAGACCTACTCCTTGCTCAGGGAACTGGACTCAACACCCCCTATTCACCGCCCAAGAGTATATCTGACTAGTAAGAATCTTAAAACCTATGTATTGATATCTCTCTGTAAGTGAGTCAAGTGGGTGTAAAGCTGCATAAACACAGCAGTGAAAAGCAGCTAAACCCTATTATAAAACTCAATTAATTTTAAAAACCCGTGAAACAAAGACAGTGAAAGGGAGAGAAATTCTTACAAAATTCGTTCAGGCGCTGTGATGCCACCTGGATTGACCATATCTAGACCCGCAATTGATTGAGACATAAGGGTGGACACTCTTGGGGCTGAGGGGTTTGGTGAGGTTCGGTGAGCAAACGCAGACGCTTTAAAGTAATACTGCGTGGTACCCATCCCATGGGTCCCAAATCTCCAGGTTCAAGGGCATCTTCCTACATCGAAAACATGCATGAGAAACCCAGAAGATGGTCCACCGAGTGATCGGGAAAGGTTTCTAAAACGCACCTCATTTCTCATCTCCTTGTGCTCGGGTTCGCCATTCCAGCCGCTTTACTAGCAATCTCCCTCCTTGGAGAATCAGCACCTTTAACCTCCTGTTCCATACAGGTGGCAATTTGAACTGAGGATGAACGGGAAGACGGGGAACCAATGAGAGACTAGCTCTAGGTGTTGGGACAGGCACAGGTCACTCTATTTTCCCATCAGGAAGAAGAATTAACCACAGGCTCAGTCTGCCGCCCGGAAGCAGAATAGGGCCTAAAGCAATCCTGCGCTTTTGCGGCCAGTTCCCAAGAGAGCGAGTTGAAAAATGGAGCTCAGGGGCACTGCAATTCACAAACCTGCAGACTTATAAATGATAACTCTCGTCTACAAATATATTGAGGGAAGGCAACAAAGAGGATTTGAAAGCAAGGCAGAATTGCAGGAAACAGATTTCAGGAGGCAGATTCGAATCGCCTTTAAAGCACAGGAAAAGCGGCAAAACCTCGACAATGATGCCCTTGGCCAAAAAGGGCGTATGCGTTTTTTCCTGAATATATTCAGGAAAAAACGCATACGCCCTTTTTGGCCAACCAAGCAACCTGGAAAGGCAAATCAGCGCTACAAAGAAGTCTCGCTTCCCATCGGTCAAAAGGGCCATGCTGAATAAAGTGTCAAAACCAGAAATGCAGGACAGGCCACGGAGAAACGGGAGCCTTGCTACGCTGATGGGCGGGATGTAAATTGCCAACAGCCACTCTGGAGAAGTGTACGGTGTGTCCTGAAACATTTACAAAACTCAGCTTAGAGAGCATAGGGCACTTCCACTCATGGGCGTATAAATTGGGAAAACTAAAAATCAGCAAGACACAAGCACCCCAAAGTTTAGGGCTGCTCTGTTGACAAGAACCTCCACTTCGTTACACCTTAAATATCCCAGGAAAGAGAAAAATGGATAAAGAAGTTGTGGTCCTTATGTACAATGGAATATCACTCAGCCATGAAATCAACGTCATAAGGCTAGTAGCAGCATGATGAGTGGATTTAGGTACGACGATTCTAAGTCAAATAAGTCACACAGAAAAAGACACTTATCATAAGATATCACCTATAGAGGGAATGTAAAAACCGCTACCCTTGAACTCAATTACAAAACAGAACAGAGTCACACGGATAGAAAACACACTATGGCTGCCTAACGGGAAAGGTGAGGTGGGGTGATGCATAAAACAAGGGTTTCAAATTAGCTCAGATACCGTTCCATAAACCCAATACGTAATAGACAAGACCTACTACTTGCTCAGGGAACTGGACTCAACACCCCCTATTCACCGCCCAAGAGTATATCTGACTAGTAAGAATCTTAAAACCTATGTATTGATATCTCTCTGTAAGTGAGTCAAGTGGGTGTAAAGCTGCATAAACACAGCAGTGAAAAGCAGCTAAACCCCATTATAAAACTCAATTAATTTTAAAAACCCGTGAAACAAAGACAGTGAAAGGGAGAGAAATTCTTACAAAATTCGTTCAGGCGCTGTGATGCCACCTGGATTGACCATATCTAGACCCGCAGCTGATTGAGACATAAGGGTGGACACTCTTGGGGCTGAGGGGTTTGGTGAGGTTCGGTGAGCAAACGCAGACGCTTTAAAGTAATACTGCGTGGTACCCATCCCATGGGTCCCAAATCTCCAGGTTCAAGGGCATCTTCCTACATCGAAAACATGCATGAGAATCCCAGAAGATGGTCCACCGAGTGATCGGGAAAGGTTTCTAAAACGCACCTCATTTCTCATCTCCTTGTGCTCGGGTTCGCCATTCCAGCCGCTTTACTAGCAATCTCCCTCCTTGGAGAATCAGCACCTTTAACCTCCTGTTCCATACAGGTTGCAATTTGTCCTGAGGGTGAACGGGAAGAGGGGGAACCAATGAGAGACTAGCTCTAGGTGTTGGGACAGGCACAGGTCACTCTATTTTCCCATCAGGAAGAAGAATTAACCACAGGCTCAGTCTGCCGCCCGGAAGCAGAATAGGGCCTAAAGCAATCCTGCGCTTTTGCGGCCAGCTCCCAAGAGAGCGAGTTGAAAAATGGAGCTCAGGGGCACTGCAATTCACAAACCTGCAGACTTATAAATGATAACTCTCGTCTGCAAATATATTGAGGGAAGGCAACAAAGAGGATTTGAAAGCAAGGCAGAATTGCAGGAAACAGATTTCAGGAGGCAGATTCGAATCGCCTTTAAAGCACAGGAAAAGCGGCAAAACCTCGACAATGATGCCCTTGGCCAAAAAGGGCGTATGCGTTTTTTCCTGAATATATTCAGGAAAAAACGCATACGCCCTTTTTGGCCAACCAAGCAACCTGGAAAGGCAAATCAGCGCTACAAAGAAGTCTCGCTTCCCATCGGTCAAAAGGGCCATGCTGAATAAAGTGTCAAAACCAGAAATGCAGGACAGGCCACGGAGAAACGGGAGACTTGCTACGCTGATGGGTGGGATGTAAATTGCCAACAGCCACTCTGGAGAAGTGTACGGTGTGTCCTGAAACATTTACAAAACTCAGCTTAGAGAGCATAGGGCACTTCCACTCATGGGCGTATAAATTGGGAAAACTAAAAATCAGCAAGACACAAGCACCCCAAAGTTTAGGGCTGCTCTGTTGACAAGAACCTCCACTTCGTTACACCTTAAATATCCCAGGAAAGAGAAAAATGGATAAAGAAGTTGTGGTCCTTATGTACAATGGAATATCACTCAGCCATGAAATCAACGTCATAAGGCTAGTAGCAGCATGATGAGTGGATTTAGGTACGACGATTCTAAGTCAAATAAGTCACACAGAAAAAGACACTTATCATAAGATATCACCTATAGAGGGAATGTAAAAACCGCTACCCTTGAACTCAATTACAAAACAGAACAGAGTCACACGGTTAGAAAATACACTATGGCTGCCTAACGGGAAAGGTGAGGTGGGGTGATGCATAAAACAAGGGTTTCAAATTAGCTCAGATACCGTTCCATAAACCCAATACGTAATAGACAAGACCTACTCCTTGCTCAGGGAACTGGACTCAACACCCCCTATTCACCGCCCAAGAGTATATCTGACTAGTAAGAATCTTAAAACCTTTGTATTGATATCTCTCTGTAAGTGAGTCAAGTGGGTGTAAAGCTGCATAAACACAGCAGTGAAAAGCAGCTAAACCCCATTATAAAACTCAATTAATTTTAAAAACCCGTGAAACAAAGACAGTGAAAGGGAGAGAAATTCTTACAAAATTCGTTCAGGCGCTGTGATGCCACCTGGATTGACCATATCTAGACCCGCAGCTGATTGAGACATAAGGGTGGACACTCTGGGGCTGAGGGGTTTGGTGAGGTTCGGTGAGCAAACGCAGACGCTTTAAAGTAATACTGTGTGGTACCCATCCCATGGGTCCCAAATCTCCAGGTTCAAGGGCATCTTCCTACATCGAAAACATGCATGAGAAACCCAGAAGATGGTCCACCGAGTGATCGGGAAAGGTTTCTAAAACGCACCTCATTTCTCATCTCCTTGTGCTCGGGTTCGCCATTCCAGCCGCTTTACAAGCAATCTCCCTCCTTGGAGAATCAGCACCTTTAACCTCCTGTTCCATACAGGTGGCAATTTGAACTGAGGATGAACGGGAAGACGGGGAACCAATGAGAGACTAGCTCTAGGTGTTGGGACAGGCACAGGTCACTCTATTTTCCCATCAGGAAGAAGAATTAACCACAGGCTCAGTCTGCCGCCCGGAAGCAGAATAGGGCCTAAAGCAATCCTGCGCTTTTGTGGCCAGCTCCCAAGAGAGCGAGTTGAAAAATGGAGCTCAGGGGCACTGCAATTCACAAACCTGCAGACTTATAAATGATAACTCTCGTCTACAAATATATTGAGGGAAGGCAACAAAGAGGATTTGAAAGCAAGGCAGAATTGCAGGAAACAGATTTCAGGAGGCAGATTCGCATCGCCTTTAAAGCACAGGAAAAGCGGCAAAACCTCGACAATGATGCCCTTGGCCAAAAAGGGCGTATGCGTTTTTTCCTGAATATATTCAGGAAAAAACGCATACGCCCTTTTTGGCCAACCAAGCAACCTGGAAAGGCAAATCAGCGCTACAAAGAATTTTCGCTTCCCATAGGTCAAAAGGGCCATGCTGAATAAAGTGTCAAAACCAGAAATGCAGGACAGGCCACGGAGAAACGGGAGCCTTGCTACGCTGATGGGCGGGATGTAAATTGCCAACAGCCACTCTGGAGAAGTGTACGGTGTGTCCTGAAACATTTACAAAACTCAGCTTAGAGAGCATAGGGCACTTCCACTCATGGGCGTATAAATTGGGAAAACTAAAAATCAGCAAGACACAAGCACCCCAAAGTTTAGAGCTGCTCTGTTGACAAGAACCTCCACTTCGTTACACCTTAAATATCCCAGGAAAGAGAAAAATGGATAAAGAAGTTGTGGTCCTTATGTACAATGGAATATCACTCAGCCATGAAATCAACGTCATAAGGCTAGTAGCAGCATGATGAGTGGATTTAGGTACGACGATTCTAAGTGAAATAAGTCACACAGAAAAAGACACTTATCATAAGATATCACTTATAGAGGGAATGTAAAAACCGCTACCCTTGAACTGAATTACAAAACAGAACAGAGTCACACGGTTAGAAAACACACTATGGCTGCCTAACGGGAAAGGTGAGGTGGGGTGATGCATAAAGCAAGGGTTTCAAATTAGCTCAGATACCGTTCCATAAACCCAATATGTAATAGACAAGACCTACTCCTTACTCAGGGAACTGGACTCAACACCCCCTATTCACCGCCCAAGAATATATCTGACTAGTAAGAATCTTAAAACTTATGTATTGATATCTCTCTGTAAGTGAGTCAAGTGGGTGTAAAGCTGCATAAACACAGCAGTGAAAAGCAGCTAAACCCCATTATAAAACTCAATTAATTTTAAAAACCCGTGAAACAAAGACAGTGAAAGAGAGAGAAATTCTTACAAAATTCGTTCAGGGGCTGTGATGCCACCTGGATTGACCATATTTAGACCTGCACCTGATTGAGACATAAGGGTGGACAGTCTTGGGGCTGAGAGTTTTGGTGAGGTTTGGTGAGCAAACGCAGACGCTTTAAAGTAATACTGCGTGGTACCCATCCCATGGGTCCCAAATCTCCAGGTTCAAGGGCATCTTCCTACATCGAAAACATGCATGAGAAACCCAGAAGATGGTCCACCGAGTGATCGGGAAAGGTTTCTAAAACGCACCTCATTTCTCATCTCCTTGTGCTCGGGTTCGCCATTCCAGCCGCTTTACTAGCAATCTCCCTCCTTGGAGAATCAGCACCTTTAACCTCCTGTTCCATACAGGTTGCAATTTGTCCTGAGGGTGAACGGGAAGAGGGGGAACCAATGAGAGACTAGCTCTAGGTTTTGGGACAGGCACAGGTCACTCTATTTTCCCATCAGGAAGAAGAATTAACCACAGGCTCAGTCTGCCGCCCGGAAGCAGAATAGGGCCTAAAGCAATCCTGCGCTTTTGCGGCCAGCTCCCAAGAGAGCGAGTTGAAAAATGGAGCTCAGGGGCACTGCAATTCACAAACCTGCAGACTTATAAATGATAACTCTCGTCTACAAATATATTGAGGGAAGGCAACAAAGAGGATTTGAAAGCAAGGCAGAATTGCAGGAAACAGATTTCAGGAGGCAGATTCGAATCGCCTTTAAAGCACAGGAAAAGCGGCAAAACCTCGACAATGATGCCCTTGGCCAAAAAGGGCGTATGCGTTTTTTCCTGAATATATTCAGGAAAAAACGCATACGCCCTTTTTGGCCAACCAAGCAACCTGGAAAGGCAAATCAGCGCTACAAAGAAGTCTCGCTTCCCATCGGTCAAAAGGGCCATGCTGAATAAAGTGTCAAAACCAGAAATGCAGGACAGGCCACGGAGAAACGGGAGCCTTGCTACGCTGATGGGTGGGATGTAAATTGCCAACAGCCACTCTGGAGAAGTGTACGATGTGTCCTGAAACATTTACAAAACTCAGCTTAGAGAGCATAGGGCACTTCCACTCATGGGCGTATAAATTGGGAAAACTAAAAATCAGCAAGACACAAGCACCCCAAAGTTTAGGGCTGCTCTGTTGACAAGAACCTCCACTTTGTTACACCTTAAATATCCCAGGAAAGAGAAAAATGGATAAAGAAGTTGTGGTCCTTATGTACAATGGAATATCACTCAGTCATGAAATCAACGTCATAAGGCTAGTAGCAGCATGATGAGTGGATTTAGGTACGACGATTCTAAGTCAAATAAGTCACACAGAAAAAGACACTTATCATAAGATATCACCTATAGAGGGAATGTAAAAACCTCTACCCTTGAACTGAATTACAAAACAGAACAGAGTCACACGGTTAGAAAACACACTATGGCTGCCTAACGGGAAAGGTGAGGTGGGGTGATGCATAAAACAAGGGTTTCAAATTAGCTCAGATACCGTTCCATAAACCCAATACGTAATAGACAAGACCTACTCCTTGCTCAGGGAACTGGACTCAACACCCCCTATTCACCGCCCAAGAGTATATCTGACTAGTAACAATCTTAAAACCTATGTAATGATATCTCTCTGTAAGTGAGTCAAGTGGGTGTAAAGCTGCATAAACACAGCAGTGAAAAGCAGCTAAACCCCATTATAAAACTCAGTTAATTTTAAAAACCCGTGAAACAAAGACAGTGAAAGGGAGAGAAATTCTTACAAAATTCGTTCAGGCCCTGTGATGCCACCTGGATTGACCATATCTAGACCGGCAGCTGATTGAGACATAAGGGTGGACACTCTTGGGGCTGAGGGGTTTGGTGAGGTTCGGTGAGCAAACGCAGACGCTTTAAAGTAATACTGCGTGGTACCCATCCCATGGGTCCCAAATCTCCAGGTTCAAGGGCATCTTCCTACATCGAAAACATGCATGAGAATCCCAGAAGATGGTCCACCGAGTGATCGGGAAAGGTTTCTAAAACGCACCTCATTTCTCATCTCCTTGTGCTCGGGTTCGCCATTCCAGCCGCTTTACTAGCAATCTCCCTCCTTGGAGAATCAGCACCTTTAACCTCCTGTTCCATACAGGTTGCAATTTGTCCTGAGGGTGAACGGGAAGAGGGGGAACCAATGAGAGACTAGCTCTAGGTGTTGGGACAGGCACAGGTCACTCTATTTTCCCATCAGGAAGAAGAATTAACCACAGGCTCAGTCTGCCGCCCGGAAGCAGAATAGGGCCTAAAGCAATCCTGCGCTTTTGCGGCCAGCTCCCAAGAGAGCGAGTTGAAAAATGGAGCTCAGGGGCACTGCAATTCACAAACCTGCAGACTTATAAATGATAACTCTCGTCTACAAATATATTGAGGGAAGGCAACAAAGAGGATTTGAAAGCAAGGCAGAATTGCAGGAAACAGATTTCAGGAGGCAGATTCGAATCGCCTTTAAAGCACAGGAAAAGTGGCAAAACCTGGACAATGATGCCCTTGGCCAAAAAGGGCGTATGCGTTTTTTCCTGAATATATTCAGGAAAAAACGCATACGCCCTTTTTGGCCAACCAAGCAACCTGGAAAGGCAAATCAGCGCTACAAAGAAGTCTCGCTTCCCATCGGTCAAAAGGGCCATGCTGAATAAAGTGTCAAAACCAGAAATGCAGGACAGGCCACGGAGAAACGGAAGCCTTGCTACGCTGATGGGCGGGATGTAAATTGCCAACAGCCACTCTGGAGAAGTGTACGGTGTGTCCTGAAACATTTACAAAACTCAGCTTAGAGAGCATAGGGCACTTCCACTCATGGGCGTATAAATTGGGAAAACTAAAAATCAGCAAGACACAAGCACCCCAAAGTTTAGGGCTGCTCTGTTGACAAGAACCTCCACTTCGTTACACCTTAAATATCCCAGGAAAGAGAAAAATGGATAAAGAAGTTGTGGTCCTTATGTACAATGGAATATCACTCAGCCATGAAATCAACGTCATAAGGCTAGTAGCAGCATGATGAGTGGATTTAGGTACGACGATTCTAAGTCAAATAAGTCACACAGAAAAAGACACTTATCATAAGATATCACCTATAGAGGGAATGTAAAAAACGCTAACCTTGAACTGAATTACAAAACAGAACAGAGTCACACGGTTAGAAAACACACTATGGCTGCCTAACGGGAAAGGTGAGGTGGGGTGATGCATAAAACAAGGGTTTCAAATTAGCTCAGATACCGTTCCATAAACCCAATATGTAATAGACAAGACCTACTCCTTGCTCAGGGAACTGGACTCAACACCCCCTATTCACCGCCCAAGAGTATATCTGACTAGTAACAATCTTAAAACCTATGTAATGATATCTCTCTGTAAGTGAGTCAAGTGGGTGTAAAGCTGCATAAACACAGCAGTGAAAAGCAGCTAAACCCCATTATAAAACTCAATTAATTTTAAAAACCCGTGAAACAAAGACAGTGAAAGGGAGAGAAATTCTTACAAAATTCGTTCAGGCCCTGTGATGCCACCTGGTTTGACCATATCTAGACCGGCAGCTGATTGAGACATAAGGGTGGACACTCTTGGGGCTGAGGGGTTTGGTGAGGTTCGGTGAGCAAACGCAGACGCTTTAAAGTAATACTGCGTGGTACCCATCCCATGGGTCCCAAATCTCCAGGTTCAAGGGCATCTTCCTACATCGAAAACATGCATGAGAATCCCAGAAGATGGTCCACCGAGTGATCGGGAAAGGTTTCTAAAACGCACCTCATTTCTCATCTCCTTGTGCTCGGGTTCGCCATTCCAGCCGCTTTACTAGCAATCTCCCTCCTTGGAGAATCAGCACCTTTAACCTCCTGTTCCATACAGGTTGCAATTTGTCCTGAGGGTGAACGGGAAGAGGGGGAACCAATGAGAGACTAGCTCTAGGTGTTGGGACAGGCACAGGTCACTCTATTTTCCCATCAGGAAGAAGAATTAACCACAGGCTCAGTCTGCCGCCCGGAAGCAGAATAGGGCCTAAAGCAATCCTGCGCTTTTGCGGCCAGCTCCCAAGAGAGCGAGTTGAAAAATGGAGCTCAGGGGCACTGCAATTCACAAACCTGCAGACTTATAAATGATAACTCTCGTCTACAAATATATTGAGGGAAGGCAACAAAGAGGATTTGAAAGCAAGGCAGAATTGCAGGAAACAGATTTCAGGAGGCAGATTCGAATCGCCTTTAAAGCACAGGAAAAGCGGCAAAACCTCGACAATGATGCCCTTGGCCAAAAAGGGCGTATGCGTTTTTTCCTGAATATATTCAGGAAAAAACGCATACGCCCTTTTTGGCCAACCAAGCAACCTGGAAAGGCAAATCAGCGCTACAAAGAAGTCTCGCTTCCCATCGGTCAAAAGGGCCATGCTGAATAAAGTGTCAAAACCAGAAATGCAGGACAGGCCACGGAGAAACGGAAGCCTTGCTACGCTGATGGGCGGGATGTAAATTGCCAACAGCCACTCTGGAGAAGTGTACGGTGTGTCCTGAAACATTTACAAAACTCAGCTTAGAGAGCATAGGGCACTTCCACTCATGGGCGTATAAATTGGGAAAACTAAAAATCAGCAAGACACAAGCACCCCAAAGTTTAGGGCTGCTCTGTTGACAAGAACCTCCACTTCGTTACACCTTAAATATCCCAGGAAAGAGAAAAATGGATAAAGAAGTTGTGGTCCTTATGTACAATGGAATATCACTCAGCCATGAA
This sequence comes from Eschrichtius robustus, assembly GCF_028021215.1. NCBI lineage: Eukaryota > Metazoa > Chordata > Mammalia > Artiodactyla > Eschrichtiidae > Eschrichtius > Eschrichtius robustus. The sequence continues at coordinate 79,656 of NW_027175618.1, forward strand.
ATCAACGTCATAAGGCTAGTAGCAGCATGATGAGTGGATTTAGGTACGACGATTCTAAGTCAAATAAGTCACACAGAAAAAGACACTTATCATAAGATATCACCTATAGAGGGAATGTAAAAAACGCTAACCTTGAACTGAATTACAAAACAGAACAGAGTCACACGGTTAGAAAACACACTATGGCTGCCTAACGGGAAAGGTGAGGTGGGGTGATGCATAAAACAAGGGTTTCAAATTAGCTCAGATACCGTTCCATAAACCCAATATGTAATAGACAAGACCTACTCCTTGCTCAGGGAACTGGACTCAACACCCCCTATTCACCGCCCAAGAGTATATCTGACTAGTAAGAATCTTAAAACCTATGTATTGATATCTCTCTGTAAGTGAGTCAAGTGGGTGTAAAGCTGCATAAACATAGCAGTGAAAAGCAGCTAAACCCCATTATAAAACTCAATTAATTTTAAAAACCCGTGAAACAAAGACAGTGAAAGGGAGAGAAATTCTTACAAAATTCGTTCAGGCGCTGTGATGCCACCTGGATTGACCATATCTAGACCCGCAGCTGATTGAGACATAAGGGTGGACACTCTTGGGGCTGAGGGGTTTGGTGAGGTTCGGTGAGCAAACGCAGACGCTTTAAAGTAATACTGCGTGGTACCCATCCCATGGGTCCCAAATCTCCAGGTTCAAGGGCATCTTCCTACATCGAAAACATGCATGAGAAACCCAGAAGATGGTCCACCGAGTGATCGGGAAAGGTTTCTAAAACGCACCTCATTTCTCATCTCCTTGTGCTCGGGTTCGCCATTCCAGCCGCTTTACTAGCAATCTCCCTCCTTGGAGAATCAGCACCTTTAACCTCCTGTTCCATACAGGTGGCAATTTGAACTGAGGATGAACGGGAAGACGGGGAACCAATGAGAGACTAGCTCTAGGTGTTGGGACAGGCTCAGGTCACTCTATTTTCCCATCAGGAAGAAGAATTAACCACAGGCTCAGTCTGCCGCCCGGAAGCAGAATAGGGCCTAAAGCAATCCTGCGCTTTTGCGGCCAGCTCCCAAGACAGCGAGTTGAAAAATGGAGCTCAGGGGCACTGCAATTCACAATCCTGCAGACTTATAAATGATAACTCTCGTCTACAAATATATTGAGGGAAGGCAACAAAGAGGATTTGAAAGCAAGGCAGAATTGCAGGAAACAGATTTCAGGAGGCAGATTCGAATCGCCTTTAAAGCACAGGAAAAGCGGCAAAACCTCGACAATGATGCCCTTGGCCAAAAAGGGCGTATGCGTTTTTTCCTGAATATATTCAGGAAAAAACGCATACGCCCTTTTTGGCCAACCAAGCAACCTGGAAAGGCAAATCAGCGCTACAAAGAAGTTTCGCTTCCCATCGGTCAAAAGGGCCATGCTGAATAAAGTGTCAAAACCAGAAATGCAGGACAGGCCACGGAGAAACGGGAGCCTTGCTACGCTGATGGGCGGGATGTAAATTGCCAACAGCCACTCTGGAGAAGTGTACGGTGTGTCCTGAAACATTTACAAAACTCAGCTTAGAGAGCATAGGGCACTTCCACTCATGGGCGTATAAATTGGGAAAACTAAAAATCAGCAAGACACAAGCACCCCAAAGTTTAGGGCTGCTCTGTTGACAAGAACCTCCACTTCGTTACACCTTAAATATCCCAGGAAAGAGAAAAATGGATAAAGAAGTTGTGGTCCTTATGTACAATGGAATATCACTCAGCCATGAAATCAACGTCATAAGGCTAGTAGCAGCATGATGAGTGGATTTAGGTACGACGATTCTAAGTCAAATAAGTCACACAGAAAAAGACACTTATCATAAGATATCACCTATAGAGGGAATGTAAAAACCGCTACACTTAAACTGAATTACAAAACAGAACAGAGTCACACGGTTAGAAAACACACTATGGCTGCCTAACGGGAAAGGTGAGGTGGGGTGATGCATAAAACAAGGGTTTCAAATTAGCTCAGATACCGTTCCATACACCCAATACGTAATAGACAAGGCCTACTCCTTGCTCAGGGAACTGGACTCAACACCCCCTATTCACCGCCCAAGAGTATACCTGACTAGTAAGAATCTTAAAACCTATGTATTGATATCTCTCTGTAAGTGAGTCAAGTGGGTGTAAAGCTGCATAAACACAGCAGTGAAAAGCAGCTAAACCCCATTATAAAAATAAATTAATTTTAAAAACCCGTGAAACAAAGACAGTGAAAGGGAGAGAAATTCTTACAAAATTCGTTCAGGCGCTGTGATGCCTCCTGGATTGACCATATCTAGACCTGCAGCTGATTGAGACATAAGGGTGGACACTCTTGGGGCTGAGAGGTTTGGTGAGGTTGGGTGAGCAAACGCAGACGCTTTAAAGTAATACTGCGTGGTACCCATCCCAAGGGTCCCAAATCTCCAGGTTCAAGGGCATCTTCCTACATCGAAAACATGCATGAGAAACCCAGAAGATGGTCCACCGAGTGATCGGGAAAGGTTTCTAAAACGCACCTCATTTCTCATCTCCTTGTGCTCGGGTTCGCCATTCCAGCCGCTTTACTAGCAATCTCCCTCCTTGGAGAATCAGCACCTTTAACCTCCTGTTCCATACAGGTTGCATTTTGTCCTGAGGGTGAACGGGAAGAGGGGGAACCAATGAGAGACTAGCTCTAGGTGTTGGGACAGGCACAGATCACTCTATTTTCCCATCAGGAAGAAGAATTAACCACAGGCTCAGTCTGCCGCCCGGAAGCAGAATAGGGCCTAAAGCAATCCTGCGCTTTTGCGGCCATCTCCCAAGAGAGCGAGTTGAAAAATGGAGCTCAGAGGCACTGCAATTCACAAACCTGCAGACTTATAAATGATAACTCTCGTCTACAAATATATTGAGGGAAGGCAACAAAGAGGATTTGAAAGCAAGGCAGAATTGCAGGAAACAGATTTCAAGAGGCAGATTCGAATCGCGTTTAAAGCACAGGAAAAGCGGCAAAACCTCGACAATGATGCCCTTGGCCAAAAAGGGCGTATGGGTTTTTTCCTGAATATATTCAGGATAAAACGCATACGCCCTTTTTGGCCAACCAAGCAACCTGGAAAGGCAAATCAGCGCTACAAAGAAGTCTCGCTTCCCATCGGTCAAAAGGGCCATGCTGAATAAAGGGTCAAAACCAGAAATGCAGGACAGGCCACGGAGAAACGGGAGCCTTGCTACGCTGATGGGCGGGATGTAAATTGCCAACAGCCACTCTGGAGAAGTGTACGGTGTGTCCTGAAACATTTACAAAACTCAGCTTAGAGAGCATAGGGCACTTCCACTCATGGGCGTATAAATTGGGAAAACTAAAAATCAGCAAGACACAAGCACCCCAAAGTTTAGGGCTGCTCTGTTGACAAGAACCTCCACTTCGTTACACCTTAAATATCCCAGGAAAGAGAAAAATGGATAAAGAAGTTGTGGTCCTTATGTACAATGGAATATCACTCAGCCATGAAATCAACGTCATAAGGCTAGTAGCAGCATGATGAGTGGATTTAGGTACGACGATTCTAAGTCAAATAAGTCACACAGAAAAAGACACTTATCATAAGATATCACTTATAGAGGGAATGTAAAAACCGCTACCCTTGAACTGAATTACAAAACAGAACAGAGTCACACGGTTAGAAAACACACTATGGCTGCCTAACGGGAAAGGTGAGGTGGGGTGATGCATAAAACAAGGGTTTCAAATTAGCTCAGATACCGTTCCATAAACCCAATACGTAATAGACAAGACCTACTCCTTGCTCAGGGAACTGGACTCAACACCCCCTATTCACCGCCCAAGAGTATATCTGACTAGTAAGAATCTTAAAACCTATGTATTGATATCTCTCTGTAAGTGAGTCAAGTGGGTGTAAAGCTGCATAAACACAGCAGTGAAAAGCAGCTAAACCCCATTATAAAACTCAATTAATTTTAAAAACCCGTGAAACAAAGACAGTGAAAGGGAGAGAAATTCTTACAAAATTCGTTCAGGCGCTGTGATGCCACCTGGATTGACCATATCTAGACACGCAGCTGATTGAGACATAAGGGTGGACACTCTTGGGGCTGAGGGGTTTGGTGAGGTTCGGTGAGCAAACGCAGACGCTTTAAAGTAATACTGTGTGGTACCCATCCCATGGGTCCCAAATCTCCAGGTTCAAGGGCATCTTCCTACATCGAAAACATGCATGAGAAACCCAGAAGATGGTCCACCGAGTGATCGGGAAAGGTTTCTAAAACGCACCTCATTTCTCATCTCCTTGTGCTCGGGTTCGCCATTCCAGCCGCTTTACTAGCAATCTCCCTCCTTGGAGAATCAGCACCTTTAACCTCCTGTTCCATACAGGTTGCAATTTGTCCTGAGGGTGAACGGGAAGACGGGGAACCAATGAGAGACTAGCTCTAGGTGTTGGGACAGGCACAGGTCACTCTATTTTCCCATCAGGAAGAAGAATTAACCACAGGCTCAGTCTGCCGCCCGGAAGCAGAATAGGGCCTAAAGCAATCCTGCGCTTTTGTGGCCAGCTCCCAAGAGAGCGAGTTGAAAAATGGAGCTCAGGGGCACTGCAATTCACAAACCTGCAGACTTATAAATGATAACTCTCGTCTACAAATATATTGAGGGAAGGCAACAAAGAGGATTTGAAAGCAAGGCAGAATTGCAGGAAACAGATTTCAGGAGGCAGATTCGAATCGCCTTTAAAGCACAGGAAAAGCGGCAAAACCTCGACAATGATGCCCTTGGCCAAAAAGGGCGTATGCGTTTTTTCCTGAATATATTCAGGAAAAAACGCATACGCCCTTTTTGGACAACCAAGCAACCTGGAAAGGCAAATCAGCGCTACAAAGAAGTCTCGCTTCCCATCGGTCAAAAGGGCCATGCTGAATAAAGTGTCAAAACCAGAAATGCAGGACAGGCCACGGAGAAACGGGAGCCTTGCTACGCTGATGGGCGGGATGTAAATTGCCAACAGCCACTCTGGAGAAGTGTACGGTGTGTCCTGAAATATTTACAAAACTCAGCTTAGAGAGCATAGGGCACTTCCACTCATGGGCGTATAAATTGGGAAAACTAAAAATCAGCAAGACACAAGCACCCCAAAGCTTAGGGCTGCTCTGTTGACAAGAACCTCCACTTCGTTACACCTTAAATATCCCAGGAAAGAGAAAAATGGATAAAGAAGTTGTGGTCCTTATGTACAATGGAATATCACTCAGCCATGAAATCAACGTCATAAGGCTAGTAGCAGCATGATGAGTGGATTTAGGTACGACGATTCTAAGTCAAATAAGTCACACAGAAAAAGACACTTATCATAAGATATCACTTATAGAGGGAATGTAAAAACCGCTACCCTTGAACTGAATTACAAAACAGAACAGAGTCACACGGTTAGAAAACACACTATGGCTGCCTAACGGGAAAGGTGAGGTGGGGTGATGCATAAAACAAGGATTTCAAATTAGCTCAGATACCGTTCCATAAACCCAATATTTAATAGACAAGACCTACTCCTTGCTCAAGGAACTGGACTCAACACCCCCTATTCACTGCCCAAGAATATATCTGACTAGTAAGAATCTTAAAACCTATTTATTGATATCTCTCTGTAAGTGAGTCAAGTGGGTGTAAAGCTGCATAAACACAGCAGTGAAAAGCAGCTAAACCCCATTATAAAACTCAATTAATTTTAAAAAGCCGTGAAACAAAGACAGTGAAAGGGAGAGAAATTCTTACAAAATTCGTTCAGGCCCTGTGATGCCACCTGGATTGACCATATCTAGACCCGCAGCTGATTGAGACATAAGGGTGGACACTCTTGGGGCTGAGGGGTTTGGTGAGGTTCGGTGAGCAAACGCAGACGCTTTAAAGTAATACTGCGTGGTACCCATCCCATGGGTCCCAAATCTCCAGGTTCAAGGGCATCTTCCTACATCGAAAACATGCATGAGAAACCCAGAAGATGGTCCACCGAGTGATCGGGAAAGGTTTCTAAAACGCACCTCATTTCTCATCTCCTTGTGCTCGGGTTCGCCATTCCAGCCGCTTTACTAGCAATCTCCCTCCTTGGAGAATCAGCACCTTTAACCTCCTGTTTCATACAGGTTGCAATTTGTCCTGAGGGTGAACGGGAAGAGGGGGAACCAATGAGAGACTAGCTCTAGGTGTTGGGACAGGCACAGGTCACTCTATTTTCCCATCAGGAAGAAGAATTAACCACAGGCTCAGTCTGCCGCCCGGAAGCAGAATAGGGCCTAAAGCAATCCTGCGCTTTTGCGGCCAGCTCCCAAGAGAGCGAGTTGAAAAATGGAGCTCAGGGGCACTGCAATTCACAAACCTGCAGACTTATAAATGATAACTCTCGTCTACAAATATATTGAGGGAAGGCAACCAAGAGGATTTGAAAGCAAGGCAGAATTGCAGGAAACAGATTTCAGGAGGCAGATTCGAATCGCCTTTAAAGCACAGGAAAAGCGGCAAAACCTCGACAATGATGCCCTTGGCCAAAAAGGGCGTATGCGTTTTTTCCTGAATATATTCAGGAAAAAACGCATACGCCCTTTTTGGCCAACCAAGCAACCTGGAAATGCAAATCAGCGCTACAAAGAAGTCTCGCTTCCCATCGGTCAAATGGGCCATGCTGAATAAAGTGTCAAAACCAGAAATGCAGGACAGGCCACGGAGAAACGGGAGCCTTGCTACGCTGATGGGTGGGATGTAAATTTCCAACAGCCACTCTGGAGAAGTGTACGGTGTGTCCTGAAACATTTACAAAACTCAGCTTAGAGAGCATAGGGCACTTCCACTCATGGGCGTATAAATTGGGAAAAGTAAAAATCAGCAAGACACAAGCACCCCAAAGTTTAGGGCTGCTCTGTTGACAAGAACCTCCACTTCGTTACACCTTAAATATCCCAGGAAAGAGAAAAATGGATAAGGAAGTTGTGGTCCTTATGTACAATGGAATATCACTCAGCCATGAAATCAACGTCATAAGGCTAGTAGCAGCATGATGAGTGGATTTAGGTACGACGATTCTAAGTCAAATAAGTCACACAGAAAAAGACACTTATCATAAGATATCACCTATAGAGGGAATGTAAAAACCGCTACCCTTGAACTCAATTACAAAACAGAACAGAGTCACACGGTTAGAAAACACACTATGGCTGCCTAACGGGAAAGGTGAGGTGGGGTGATGCATAAAACAAGGGTTTCAAATTAGCTCAGATACCGTTCCATAAACCCAATACGTAATAGACAAGACCTACTCCTTGCTCAGGGAACTGGACTCAACACCCCCTATTCACCGCCCAAGAGTATATCTGACTAGTAAGAATCTTAAAACCTATGTATTGATATCTCTCTGTAAGTGAGTCAAGTGGGTGTAAAGCTGCATAAACACAGCAGTGAAAAGCAGCTAAACCCCATTATAAAACTCAATTAATTTTAAAAACCCGTGAAACAAAGACAGTGAAAGGGAGAGAAATTCTTACAAAATTCATTCAGGCGCTGTGATGCCACCTGGATTGACCATATCTAGACCTGCAGCTGATTGAGACGTAAGGGTGGACACTCTTGGGGCTGAGAGGTTTGGTGAGGTTGGGTGAGCAAACGCAGACGCTTTAAAGTAATTCTGCGTGGTACCCATCCCATGGGTCCCAAATCTCCAGGTTCAAGGGCATCTTCCTACATCGAAAACATGCATGAGAAACCCAGAAGATGGTCCACCGAGTGATCGGGAAAGGTTTCTAAAACGCACCTCATTTCTCATCTCCTTGTGCTCGGGTTCGCCATTCCAGCCGCTTTACTAGCAATCTCCCTCCTTGGAGAATCAGCACCTTTAACCTCCTGTTCCATACAGGTGGCAATTTGTCCTGAGGGTGAACAGGAAGAGGGGGAACCAATGAGAGACTAGCTCTAGGTGTTGGGACAGGCACAGGTCACTCTATTTTCCCATCAGGAAGAAGAATTAACCACAGGCTCAGTGTGCTGCCCGGAAGCAGAATAGGGCCTAAAGCAATCCTGCGCTTTTGCGGCCAGCTCCCAAGAGAGCGAGTTGAAAAATGGAGCTCAGGGGCACTGCAATTCACAAACCTGCAGACTTATAAATGATAACTCTCGTCTACAAATATATTGAGGGAAGGCAACAAAGAGGATTTGAAAGCAAGGCAGAATTGCAGGAAACAGATTTCAGGAGGCAGATTCGAATCGCCTTTAAAGCACAGGAAAAGCGGCAAAACCTCGACAATGATGCCCTTGGCCAAAAAGGGCGTATGCGTTTTTTCCTGAATATATTCAGGAAAAAACGCATACGCCCTTTTTGGCCAACCAAGCAACCTGGAAAGGCAAATCAGCGCTACAAAAAAGTCTCGCTTCCCATCGGTCAAAAGGGCCATGCTGAATAAAGTGTCAAAACCAGAAATGCAGGACAGGCCACGGAGAAACGGAAGCCTT